>NW_021825786.1:7500-14461 GCF_006345805.1 Octopus sinensis | reverse complement strand
TTTCTTTTCACCAAATTTCTCTGGGATTAAGACCAATTGGTAAATAAAATAGTAGTACAGGTCCTCAATGGACCTGGTTCTACAAAAGTTATATTGTTTACTATTTAAAAATAAATAAATGCGCCCTTTTAAAGCCTAGCCAGGCTCATGGGCCAGGTTTCCCGGTTTCTATGGCGTATGTGTTCCCCAACTGGACGGGACGCCAGTCCATCGCAGCGTTACTCATTTTTGCCAGCTGAGTGGACTGGAGCAACGTGAAATGAAGTGTTTTGCTCAAGAACACAACGCGTCGCTCGGTCCAGGAATCGAAACCACAATCTTACGATCGTGATGCTGACACCCTAACCACTAAGCCACGCGCCTCCACTTGTTAGCTATTTAGGAGAGATAAACACTACTAACATTGATGCTGATGTAATAATTCATATTCCTCTCTCGGGTGTCTTTAGCAGAGTTTACTGTATTGAAAATATTTATACCTCGTCTCTGGTCCGTAAGAAACTTCTTTTCTTCCTCGGAGGCATTTAAAAAGGTCATGGTCATGCAGTTTTTCTAAGTCATGGAGAGCGAAAAGAAATCGTGATGGCAACAGAGCCGTTAGAGAGTTGGCTAAGATGTTTCGATTCTATACATCTTGAGTTCAAATCCAACCTAGGTCAACTTTGCCTTTATTTTTTTTCGTGCTCGATAAAAAGACGAGTCAAGGCAGTGGATTGACAGTGGAAGGGCAGTGGATTGGTTGTATTACTAGAAAGTTGAATATGGCGGCGAGCTGGCAGAAACGTTAACATGCCGGACGAAATGCTTAGCGGTATTCCGTCTGCCGCAACGTTCTGAGTTCAAATTCCGCTGAGGTCGACTTTGCCTTTCATTCTTTTCGGGGTCGATAAATTAAGTACCAGTTACGCACTGGGGTCGATGTAATCGACTTAATCCCTTTGTCTGTCCTTGTTTGTCCCCTCTGTGTTTAGCCCCTTGTGGGTAGTAAAGAAATAGGTATTTCGTCTGCCGTTATATTCTGAGTTCAAATTCCGCCGAGGCCGACTTTGACTTTCATCCTTTCAGGGTCGATAGATTAAGTACCAGTTACGCACTGGGGTCGATGAAATCGACTTAATCCGTTTGTCTGTCCTTGTTTGCCCCCTCTGTGTTTAGCCCCTTGTGGGCAGTAAAGATATGAGAAGACCTACAGATACAAACAAATGCACTCACACAAACACATGCATTTATTCTGCTAAAATTTTTCATATTTTAAATGTGACATAAACCATTTTATATGAGAAAATTTATCCAACTATATCAGTCCTGTTTTGTGACGATTCAATTTATCAAAGAGACTACGTAATCATGTCGAAATTGTAAGAACGTTTGCCAATAACTGTAGGTATTGATCCAAGGCGATTGCAGCGTGGAATGTATGAGTTACTCGTTCAGAAACACACAAAGACCGTTAAATTCGTTTAAACATTTATTTGTTATATGGCGAATATGTACTCTTTCACCACAACTTTCTCTCACTCTTTCTTCCTACTTCTGCCACAAAGCAGAGGAACCATGGTGTAACCCACTATGGCGTGGTAAACTTTCAGACCCTAGTCTAGATTGCGAATCCACCCGTTAAAAGCCACTGTTTACGGAATGAGGATGACAACGTAGCTTTCGCGCCCGTGCAACTGCCAGTCTATCGCGTGTGGTGGGTGGATCTTCAAGTTGTCACACGCATTCTTAGTAGCTTAGAGTAGGCTCGAATTAGAGATTAATTCTTTGTGGCTAATGACGTGAGTCCTGATTGGTAGAAGAAGAAGAAGAAGACGAAGAAGAAGAAGAAGAGAAAGAAGAAGAAGAAGAAGAAGACGAAGAAGAAGAAAAAAGAATAAGAAGATAAAAGAAAAAGAAGAAAAGAAGAAGAAGAAAAGAAGAAGAAGAAGAAGAGAAAGAAGAAAAGAAAAAAAGAAGAAGAGAAGAAGAGAGAAGAGAGAATAAGAAGAAGAAGAAGAAGAAGAAGAATGCGAAAAGCAAGATAATAGGTATGAACACTATAGCTATCTCTGCTATAAGTTACAGCTACAATATTCTTAACTGGACTCGAAATGAACTAATCAAAATAGACAGCAAAACAAGAAAGATAATGACAGGATTTAGGATGCACCACCCAAAATCTGAGATAGGAAAATTATATATACAATGTATCGAAGGTTGTAGAGGCCTTATACAGCTAGAAAACTATTGCAAAATAACCACCATAGGACTACAGAAATACCTCCTTCAGAAGCAAAGAAAACTAATACAAATAGCC
The DNA here is from genome assembly GCF_006345805.1 of Octopus sinensis. Taxonomy (NCBI): domain Eukaryota; kingdom Metazoa; phylum Mollusca; class Cephalopoda; order Octopoda; family Octopodidae; genus Octopus; species Octopus sinensis. The sequence goes on along the minus strand of NW_021825786.1, from coordinate 12,165 downwards.
ACAAAACATGAACAAAGCAAAAAGTTGTTTTTAGTCTTTAAGGAAGCTTACAAATACAAACGAGAAGTCATAGTACCTAACAACTATGAAGAAAAAGAAGAAACAACAAAAGCTGTAAAAACAACTGAAATCCAAACTAAAACTGGAACAGCAACAGATCTTGATAAAAACGATGGCAAGAAAAGCCCCTTCATGGCAAATCCTGGGTTAAACTGAACAGAAAAAGAAACAGACAAAGCAAAATCCCAATAATGGCTAAGAAGCTCAGGACTCAATGCAGATATTGATGGGTTTTTAATTGCAGCACAAGATCAAAGCCTCCCCACCTGAAATAACCAAAACATGTAATGAAAAGAAATACAAATAACTGCAGAATATGTGGAGAATATTGTCTCTGGCTGCCCAGTCCTGGCTAAGAAGGAATATCTTCACAGACACGACAGAGTTGGGATCTATATACACTGGAAACTATGTCAACACAATGGAATAACAACAGGAAAAAGATGGTATAGGAACACGCCAAAAATTGTCATAGAAAATGAGAAAACAACCATGCTATGGGATATGCCAATACACACAGAGAAAATAAGACTAATAGGCCGGATATAGTAGTCAGAGATCATGAAGAAAAAATGCTTTCTAATCGATATATGAGTACCAACAGATGACAATGTTTCTCTAACAAAAACGGAGAAACTTGCAAAATACAAAGACCTGGAAATAGAGATAACTCAAATGTGGAGTTCAAAAATAGAAACAATTCCTATTATAGTAGGCGTGTTAGGTATACACAACAAAAACACCAGGACTTACAAGTATATATAACATACAGAGAATAGCACTACTAGCCACCGCACACATCCTACGTAAAACGCTTTTAATATAGTGAAAAGTGAGAGCATCACAACAAACCACAGCACATAGCCAAGGCACACAGAGCTGCGCTCGGTAGTGCAGTGAAAGCACGGGACAAAATTAAAACTACTTAATAATAATAATAATAATAATAATAATAATGATAATAATAATATATAATGATATGATAATGATAATAATAATTAATATAACAACAATAATATATAATAATGATAATGATAATGATAATAATAATTTAATAATAATAATAATAATGATAATAATATAATAATAATAATATAATAATAATAGTAAAATAATAGTAATGATGATATGATGTATAATAATGTATAATAACAATAACAAAACAATACACAATAATATTAATGAAATAATATGATGATGATGATTGATGATAATGATAATATCAATAATAATAATAATATAATATAATATAATAATAAAAAAACAAAAAAAAACCGAGAAAGCAACCATACTCTGGATACATGCCGATCACACAGATAGAGAAATTAGGCCCAACAGACCAGATATAGTTGTCAGAGATCATGAAGAAAAAAAATGCTTCCTAATTGATGTATCAATACCGGCTGATGACAACGTGTCTCTAAAAGAAATGGAGAAACTCTCAAAATACAAGAACCTGGAAATAGAGGAACTAGAATGGTGAATCTGAAAACAGAAACAATTCCTATCATAGTAGGTGCATTAGGCATGATAAAAAAATATTCAGACAAATACATAACAAAAACACCAGACTTACAAACACATATAACATACAGAAATTGCACTACTAGCACTGCACACATCCTACGCAGAACACTTTCCATACAATAACCATCAGAGCATCACAACAAATCACAAGCACATACCCAAGGCATACAGAGCTGCGCTCGTAGTGAAGTGAAAGCACGCTATAAAAATAAAACTACTGAATAATAATAATATAATAATAATAATAATAATAATAATAATATATAATGAATAATGATAATATTAATAATAATAATAATTAAATAATAATAATGATGATAATGATAATAATAATAATAATAATAATAATAATAATGATGATGATGATGATGATGATAATAATACAATAACAACAACAACAACAACAATAATAATAATAATAATAATAATAATGAATAATATTATATAATGATGAGATAATAATATAATAATGATAATATTAATAATAATGATGAAAAATGATGATGATAATATAATAATAATAATAATATATAATAATAATAATAATAATAATAATGATATAATAATAATGACATGATAATAATAATAATAATAATAATAATATAAATAATAATAATACAATAATAATAGCCTCCTCTCCAGAACGGAATGAAGGTGATTATGCCGATGCAGTAGATATGCAGTAATGGGACAAAGCAGAAATTCTAAAAGAAGGAAAAAAAAAAAAAAAACGAAAATGTATCTTTAAGAAAGAAGATAATAAAAAATAATCAATTGGAAAACAAGATGGAGGAACGTAAAACGAAAGTACGACCCCTTTTGTCTAAAATCCCCCTTCGTCTCTCGTAAACAAATTCCCCGCACTCATAAGTTTCCAGCACCACTACTACCACCACACAACAACCATCTGCTTCACCGAAATGTTTCTATGAATAGTATATAATTAGTGACAAATGTTACTGCGTTATTTTTAATTACACTTTATTATAGTTATATGAATGGCATGCGTGCGCACATACATATTTGCATAATATATGGGTGGATGGGTGGGTGGGTGGGTGGGTGGGTGGGGGTGAGTACATTATGAATGCGGATCTATTGAATTGTATAAATGTATAAATAATATGTTCCTTTGTCGTTTCATTAATTTCTTTTACACACAGGCGCAGGAGTGGTTGTTTGGTAAGTAGCTTGCTAACCAACCACATGGTTCCGGGTTCAGTCCCACTGCGTGGCATCTTGGGCAAGTGTCTTCTGCTATAGCCCCGGGCCGACCATGCGATTGGGATTGGTAGAACGGAAACTGAAAGAAGCCTGTCGTATATATGTATATATATATATATAATATGTTGTGTGTGTTGTGTGTCTGTGTTTTGTCCCCCTAACATTGCTTGACAACCGATGCTGGTGTGTTTACGTCCCCGTTACTTAGCGGTTCGGCAAAAGAGACCGATAGAATAAGTACTGGGCTTACAAAGAATAAGTCCCGGGGTCGATTTACTCGACTAAAGGCGGTGCTCCAGCATGGCCGCAGTCAAATGACTGAAACAAGTAAAAAGAGTAAAAAGAGTAAAAAGAGTAAAAAAGAGTATATACATATCTTTTGCTGGTTTCAGTCATTGGATTGCGGCCATGCTGAGGCACCACTTTCAAGTATTTAGTTGAACAAATCAGTCCCAGTACTTATTTCCTAAGCCTGGTGCTTATTCTGTCAGTCACGTTTGCCAAACTGCTATGTTATGGGGAACATGAATAAACCAACACCGTTTGTCAAGCAATGAAAAGTTCCTGGCTTTGAGTAAAAGAAAATACAGGAGGATCAGAGTAAATTATGATTTTATTCAACACTAGCAGTATCGCCCGGCGTTGCTCGGGTTTGTAAGGGAAATAACTATATAAGCATTTTTAGAGAGTTATAGCCAAAAATAGCAAAAAATGCATAAAAAATGGAAAAAAAAATATTATGGTAAATTTTTTTAAAAATCGTTGACTCATCGTAGACATTTTTAAGAGTTACTTCCCTTATATAATAGCGAAAAAAATGCATTAAAATGGAAAAAAATGATGGTAAATTATTTTTTAAATCGTAGACTCATCGTAGACGCGCGCTAATACCCAGAAGCTCGATATGAATCACGACTATAAGATTCCCACTTTTGGTTAACTGCACCGCAAAATGTGGGAGTAGTTAGGAATCTAAATCGTAGGTGACAGACACACAACTTGACTTTTATATATAAAGTATAAAGATATATGATATATATATATATATATATATATATATATATATATATATATAAGTATGTATGTATGTATGTATTATACGGGTGGGTGCTGAAAAGTTCATTGGCTTTAAGAGTATCTCGAAAGGCTAAGATGGAGACCCAACCTTCCGAGTCCTTTTACAGGGCTTAGAAAAACAGGACTGCTACAATAGGTGTGTGAATCTGAGAAAGGGAATATGTTGGATAAAATCATAATTACCGTATTTTTAAACGTGTATTTTACGGCTTAAAATTTGGAAAAAAGGTTTTGTAAAGGATTATAATGTACTAGCAGTATCGCCCGGCGTTGCTCGGGTTTGTAAGGGAAATAACTATACAGCATTTTTAGAGAGTTATAGCCAAAAAATAACAAAAAATGCATTAAAAATGGAAAAAATATGATGGTAAATTTTTTTTAAAAAATCGTTGACTCATCGTAGACATTTTTAGAGAGTTACTTCCTTTAAGAAAATATGCATGAAAATGGAAAAAAATTATGGTAAATTATTTTTAAAATCGTAGACTCGTCGTAGACGCGCGCTAATACCCAGAAGGGCTCGATATGAATCACGAGTATAAGATACCCGGTTTTGGTTAAACTGCATCGCAAAATGTGGGAGTATTTAGGAATCTAAATCGAAGGGGACAGACACTCACACAACTACAGTTTTATGTATATAGATAAGAAATTCCCATATTTTTTAACCTAATTTTTAACAATAAAGGGTTCCTTAAACACGTTAGAATACGGTAGTGATCCTCCTATATTTTCTTTTAATATAATGTGCTAAACTTATCTTTATTAATGTATATC
>NW_021825786.1:0-2500 GCF_006345805.1 Octopus sinensis | reverse complement strand
ATTGCCAAGGTGGCAAACTGGCAGAAACGTTATCACGCAGGGCGAAATTCCGCCGAGGTCGATTTTGCTTTTCATCCTTTCGGGGTCGATAAATTAAGTACCAGTTACGCACTGGGGTCGATATAATCGACTTAATCCCTTTGTCTGTCCTTGTTCGTCACCTCTGTGTTTAGCCCCTTGTGGGTAGTAAAGAAATAAGAAACGTTATCACGAAGGAGGAAACGCATACTGGCATTTCGTTCTGAGTTCAAATTCCACCGAGGTCGGCTTTGTCTTTCATCCTTTCAAGGTCGATGAAATAAGTACCAGTTACGCACTGGGGTCCACGTAGAAAGGATTATTGCTAAGACGGCCAGCTGGCAGAAGCATTAGCGTACCGGTCATATGCTTTGCGGCATTTCATTCGTCTTCGTGTTCTGAGTTCAAATTCCGATGTGGACAAATTTGCCTTTTTTTTTTTGCGGGGGTCGATAAAATATGTACTAGTTGAGGACTGGGTTCGTTGTAACCGGATAGTTCTTCCTCCAAAATGCTTTGGCCTTGTGCCTATAGTAAAAAGACTCGTTAGTGCGTCGAACAAAAAGCATTGCAGTATTTCTTTTGGCGCTTTATGTTATGAGTTTAAATAGCGCGGAGGTCAACTTTGCCTTTCATCCCAACGGGGTCGATAAAATGATGTGCCACAGCCAAGCACTGGGGGGGGGGTCGATGTAATCGATTAAGTCTTCTTGCCTTCTGGCCTTGCGTCTAAATTAGAAATATATCCATCTACTACTACTACTACTACTACCATCACCACCACCACCACCACCATCACCACCATCACCACCATCACTACTACTACTACTACTACTACTACTACTACTACTACTACCACCACTACTACCACCATCACCACCATCACCACCATCACCACCACCACCACCATCATCACCACCACCACCACCACCACCACCACCACCACTACTACTACTACTACTACTACTACTACTACTACTACTACTACTACTACTACTACTACTACAACTACTACGCAACGGCTGTCATGGCTTCGGATTGGGTATAAAAGATGTGCTACAGCTAATACTCTGCTCAATACCACAGATTTGCTTGTCAGTTGCTTGACCGTAACCAGTTGAGCAAGTCCCTTGGTGGCTGATGATACGTGTATCTCATGGCCACGTGCAGGAGTAGTAGTGGGAGTATCTTCGCCATGTGTTGAGAGGAATTTCTATGGGGTTTGAATAATTCAAACCCCTGGAAACATGGGAGTTTCGTCCATCATCATTATGTAACTCCCTACTCAGGAATCTTTTGAGCTGCTTGGGGCTACTTGGCCAGAAGAAAACTCCAGCTGGGCCCGACCTTGCATCAATGAAGGTGCATAGCTTAGTGGCTAAGGTATTCAGCTCGCGATCGTACGGTCGTGAGTTCAATTCTTGGCAGCGGGTTGTGATCTTGACACAAGTTTATTTCACGTTGCTCCAGTTCCCTCGGGTAGCAAAAATGAGCAGTACCCGTATTTCAAGGGGCCAGCCTTGTCACATTGTGTATCACGCTGAATACCCACGAGAACTACGTTAAGGGTACACGTGTCTGTGGAACACTCTCTTTTCTCTTTTTACTCATTTACTCTTTTACTTGTTTCAGTCATTTGACTGCGGCCATGCTGGAGCACCGCCTTTAGTCGAGCAAATCGACCCCGGGACTTATTCTTCGTAAGCCCAGTACTTATTCTATCGGTCTCTTTTGCCGAACCGCTAAGTGACGGGGACGTAAAAACACCAGCATCGGTTGTCAAGCAATGCTAGAGGGACAAACACAGACACACAAACATATACACACACATACATATATATATATATATACATATATACGACAGGCTTCTTTCAGTTTCTGTCTACCAAATCCACTCACAAGGCATTGGTCGGCCCGAGGCTATAGCAGAAGACACTTGCCCAAGGTGCCACGCAGTGGGACTGAACCCGGAACCATGTGGCTGGTAAGCAAGCAACTTACCACTCAACCACACTGAGTATTTTGCACGTTAATTTCACGAACAGGCAGTTCTATTGACCGGACCAACTGGAGCGCTCGTCGTCGTAGCCGACGGAGGGCAAGTTATGACTTAACCAGGCTATGAGAATATATTTCTTATGATACATTGATTACACATTTATGTCTGGTTTGTCTGTTTTTAGGTCAAATATATGAGTTAATGTGTCGGCACATTATGCGGTCACGGCCATTTTAATTCGCTCGTTCAGCAGCTATCTAACATAACGCTTTTGCAAGCCTCCACTCCAGCTGTTGTGACTTAAAACGTATCGTCGTTGTATGACAGTTTCCTCCAATCTCATTAGTTGATGAGTTTTCAGTTATCTTGCAGAACAACAAGAAGAAGAAAAAAAATGTGAAGACAAGATCTAATTGGTTTTTGACAAGAATTTTGTAAATTTTTCAAGTTCAATTCGTTATCGGTTATTAAAATGGATTGTTA
>NW_021825785.1:0-14634 GCF_006345805.1 Octopus sinensis | reverse complement strand
GAGAGAAAGTGAGTTAGCTGCATGCATACAAAGATTTATGCCTATGTATATGTATATCATTATATTCTTACATGCATACATAAACATATACACACATATATTTTGCCATCTATGTGTACATATTTGTGCTTAAGAAACGGAATTAATATGAAAAGAAAATGGCGAACGAAGTGAGACAAAATTTGTTTTAACGCCTTCCATTGAAAAATAAGCATTTTGTATTGGCGTTTTATTGTTTATTTGTACAATCATTTCCCATTTGGACAATGTCAGTTTGTAATGTTCATATTTTATTTTTTCCTTGTTTCCTTCTTTCTTTTTCTTTTCTCTCTTTCTACTTCTTTACTTACTTTCTTTCCTACAATGGTGGATAAGATTGCTGGCATTGTGCTGGATTGTTTGCCATCGGTTATCTCCCTTTTACTCTTTTTATTTTACAAACAATTGCGTTCCCGCACTCATATGCATTCAGAGATATTCGCCTGCACACAGACATATATATATATATATATGTTCGTGTATATATATGTGTATGAATGTATGTACACACATATGTAAGGATCAACTTATCTCTCTCTCTCTCTCTCTATATATATATATATATAAATACATACACGTGTGTGTATGTATAGATAGATATACAAATAGATAGATACGCATGCATGTATCTACATATATGTAAATACACATACATTAAGTTACTTATGCATACATATATCTATATATAAATATATATATATGTATGTATCTATCTATATATATGTATGTATGTGTACATACATATGTGTATATGTGTAAAATATATTTTGTATGTAGAGATAAATAGATAGTTACTTACTTACTTATGGATGGATGGATGGAGATAGATAGATAAGGCTTAAATTGATAGTTAGAAAACCAATTCAATGCAAATTGAAATATAGGAATGAAAATGGAAGCAAAGAAGACAGAACAACGTATTTCCTCATACTTTTCACTTCGAAATATTGGGATTAATAGCCCTTCATCGAAAAAAACAAAAATGGAGTATAATACGGAAGTGGTTGATTGGTATATTTTGCTCAATTGTATGGGAAGCTGTTGGGAATGTGACACGTGCAGAATGGTTTTTGCTACACTAAACAATCAGCCCATTGTCTGTTTCTAATAGATGGTCTTAGTTAATTAATGTAAAGGTTTAGTTTGATCCTGAAATTACCGATGTTGCATTCCGCTGTATTAATGGTAACTCTAAATTCTGAATTGTAGCATTCCTTTGGACGTCTATTGATTGAAATCCTCATATATTACTCGTGTTCCTGGATCAGGATATTACAGCTTTTGGTCGGTGGCTCCTACAAATCAATCACCACATTTACTGCGGACAATTTGGTACATTATGTGGGCTCTTCAACGCAAGACTATATATATTGTTGTTAGTACAATAGGTCAGTGTGTCTGACTTGTTGCTGTTCTTTGGTCGATTTCGAGTCAGAAAGAACTCGGTATCATCTGTGTATTCGGTACCTCTCTGTGGATTGCAGCAGCGGCTCTATCATTAAAATGATCGTCTCAGAATATAAATATCATCTTTGAAAACGTGGGTATCTCACCCATCCATAATAGCTTTCCGGTGTTCAGTAAAAATGGTAAAAATCGATGTTTGTAAAAACTTTTGAAGTCCTTTCGTATTAGCAGCTATATTACTACCTCTCTGCAACCTATTGCGTATCAGGTAAATTTTGTTTTGGTCGTAGGTCTATGTGACTCTGGTAGGAAGCGCCATTTTGTAGAGCATAAATGTGTCCCTTGCAGGCCTCTCACAAGCAGAAGTTTGTATAGATGAATCCCTCTTCTGTAATCTTGAGTTGGTAATTAATTAGAGCGAGGGATTGAGGGTCGTCTTGATGTTCGGCCTCAAAAGTAATGTGACCCGCAACATTGATGAATTTATATGTAGTTGGCAGCTGCCTCTCGAGGGGAAGACAGAATTAGGTCCATACTGATGTTGACCAGAAGGATTGAAAGGCAAAGGCACAACGGCAGGACTGGGATCTGTTTGAAAAGAATGCCATTAGACTGGACGAATGTGATACTTAGGCAGAGGAACATTTTTGAGGGGGTGAGAGCAAAAGAGAGGTGGTGGAAGAGGAGGTGATGCTGGTGGTACCGGAGAAGGTGGCCGACTAAAAGGTTGATTGTTGGGATATCTGGTACAAACATGTAGGGAGGAGACTACATCTCAAAGAAAATGGTGTCTATTCTGTATTCTGTCCTAACGTAGAAGGGTAGGGGCCTTCTTTGGATTGATGCACGCACACACACACACATACATACATATATGTGTATATAATACATACATAATACACACACATGTATATATATATATATATATACTCAGTTGTGATATGTATTTGTCTCAACTGTCCAACGAGAGGGAACGTGAAACTATGAGTAACAGTTTTGTGATAATTTAGCAGCTTTAATAAAAGTATACCTACACACACACACACACACACACACATATATATTTGTATATATATTTGTATATATATATATATACTATACTATACATACATATATATATGTATAGTATATATATTTTTATATATATATGTATGTATGTATGTATGTATGTATGTGTGTGTGTGCGTGCGTCATTCAGTTTATTTCAAGATTTCTTGCCAATAGCGAAAGAACTGGTTTCTAACCTAGATTCCTAACCTAAACTTCCTTCATTGGAATTTCAACATCAGCAACAGGATATTTTTGTTTGTATGTATGTATGTGCAGATTTGTATGTTTTATGTATGTATTCTCATGCATATAGTTACATATCTAAACACGCTCATATATATTTAAATGATAAACTTCTGGAAAGTTTTACTGATTTTTACAGTTCCAGTGATGGATTGGATCTGTAGTCTTCGAATTAACTTTCTCTTTTCTGGTTTTGAGAAGCCTAATTTCTCAAGATTGGTATTTAGGCAGCGTGTTACATATCCCAGGGCCCCGATAATTACAGGTGTAAATCTGAACTTGTAATCTGGTTAGAGTAACTGCAGATTTCTCAATAGTTCAGCATAGGTGTTCTCTTTTTCACTGATCTTCAGCTTTATGTTGACATCCAATGGGCAGCTGGTTTCCACAACTGTGCAGTTTCTCTTCTTTAACCCAAATCATTATATAAGGCCTGTTGTGCTTACATTTTATTGAAGTTTTCAGTGGTATTTTCCACCAGTATTCCTTTGTGTGTATGTATGTATGTATGTACGTATATATATAGCAAAGTGATCTGTGTGCAATATTCAACAAAAAGAATACTCCATCTCATGAAAGTCCAATATTAATGTATTAATACACTCCACGTGTATTACACACGCAACTAATAGTTTCACCCACATGACAAGTACGTCCATCGGGCGCTGATTATTTTATGAAACCAAGAAGTTTAAATAGGAAACCGTGCGAGAAGTAATTCTAAAGCAACCCATATTTAGAGGAATCTTCCATTAAATATGGTTTGCTTTAGAATCATCACCTCTCGCACGGTTTCCTATTCAAACGTCTTAGTTTCATAAAATAATCAGCGCCCGATGAACGTACTTGTCGTGTAGGTGAAACTATTATTTGCGTGTGTAATACATGTGGAATGAAACACACACACACATACACGTTAATATGTGTATGTGTGTGTGTGTGTGTCTCTCTCTCTCTCTCTCTCTCTCTCTCTCTCTCTCTCCCTCTCTTATATGTGTGCGTGTGTGTGTGTGTGGAGGCGCAATGGCCCAGTGGTTAGGGCAGCGGACTCGCGGTAGAAGGATTGCGGTTTCGATTCCCAGACAGGGCGTTGTGCCTGTTTATTGAGCGAAAACACGTAAGGCTCTACGAGGCTCTGGCAGGGGGTGGTGACAACCTATGCTGTACTCTTGCGTCCCAAATTTCTCTCACTCTTTCTTCCTGTTTCTTGAGTAACGCTGCGATGGACTGGCGTCCCGTCCAGCTGGGGGGAACACATACGCCATAAAAACCCGGAAACCGGGCCCATAAGCCTGGTTAGGCTTGAAAAGGGCGCATAAATAATATATATATATATATATATATAATGTATGTCTTTATATATATAAGTATGTATATATATATATATATTAATGTACGCCTACATAGACATATATATATAAAATGTATGTCTATATATATATAAGTATATATATATTAATGTATGTCTACATATATATACATATACCGGAGTAAACACATAAATGTGAAACAAGGTGGAAAAAAGAGTACTCAAATACCAGTGGTAGAGTAATATGCTTTATTTAAAGCAGCAGAAAATTCAACAAAATCTGTTACTCTGAGTTTCTCGTTGCCGTTCATCAGATAGTTTTTGCTAGAATGGAACCGATATATCAATTCAATCCAGACTCTTACAAACGCTACACCTTTAAAAAATGGACTTGTTTGATTGGCCCTTTAGAAATAACGGTCAATCTTCGAGCGATAAACAAAAAAATGAGCTCAAAAATATATGTATATATATAAAAATTATAAAAATTATAAAATTCGAGGAAAAAAACCTGACATTGAATAAAATACATATTGACATTAATGAAGGAAATATAATTGATGCATGGAAATTAAAAGCATTATAAATATTACACTGCAATACATATTCATATTAAAGTGTACATATATATATCAACATACACAGAAGGATGCGTGCAAACGCCATACATATACAGACGTATAAATATAAATATAAAATATACACACAAATGCATGCATACATATATGTACGCAATCTATCTCGCACGCAAGTTAAAATCATCGATGCTAATGTAGCGTTTCTTATTTACGGAGTACAGCTTAAGTAAGGGGGACGTAAAGTTGTATGTACCAGTATCAGTTAGAGAAAAAAACGAAAGAAAGGAAGAGAGAGAAAAAAGGAACGAAGAAGGGGAAGGAAAAAAGAAAAAGGAGGGGTGGGGGAAAAAACGAAATAAGAAAAATTATGTATACAAGCTGTGTAACCACGTTATTGACATATATGGAGACAAGTACACAAATACATAAGTTCGAATGGATACATACACATACAGTCGTGTATGTGTGTGCTTAAGCACAAACATACGCTCACTTACACATACACAGGGACGCATGCTTACAAATACATATCCATGGCTATACACATATTTACATCAATATTCTAATTTTTGACAAAATTGCTTTTTAAAAAAAGGTGAGTGCAATAATGAAAAATATACGAAAGACATATAAAATATAACACCCTATTTTGGATCATCTATAAATTAAAAATCAAGTTATACCTATACAATACAATAACATGAAATAAACAAATCCGAAGGTTTTTCCTAATGTATATGTAGAAATATAAACAAAATAAACAAAATATATGCATGAGACTTTGCTATACGGAATGAAATCTGCATAGCGCGAAACAAATCCATCGTCGCGTTTACATACTAGTCCAAGAGTCAAAATCAAAATTTTAAAAATCAAAAATACAAAATATATACTCTATCCATATGGTGTATTTATATTTGACATTTTAAATTTGGTTGCGTGTCTACATAAGTTCATTAACTCACTTCTGTCACACAATCTTTCCTCTTTCAGCGTCTCAATTTTTCTAAATATATAGTCGCGAACTTTCCTCTCTTACTCTCTTCTTATCTTCTCTCAGCTCTCAATCTCTCTAAATACACAGTCACTTTCTTTCTGTATTTCTTCTCTACCCTCTATCACACTATTAAATTTTAAATATAATTAGATAGATAAATAAATAAAATATCCAACATGTCCAGAACCTGGAGACGTGACGAATTGGCGTCGTTCGTAAGAGCCTGACAATTCGCCGACGGAGATAATCCGAACAACATAATTACAGCTGCGCTGAAGAGCAGTGGATATAAAAGGACGATAGCTCAGATAGAGCGGAAGAAGCAGGAGTTTATACGCTCTTATGCACTTATAAGATCTCATATTGGCACGCTTGATGCCATCTTTGACAACCAACAAAGTAAAGATGGCAAGGATGGAGACGCGGGTGCTGATGAAAGAAGTCACCCCCAACTGGTAGACACACAGGAAGAAGATTCAAGGGAGAAACCTGCCCGGGAAGTAAACCCAAGGGCAAGTGCTCCTACCAGCACCAAAAGCCATGGAGATGAAAGAGCCAAAAAATAAATAAAAGGAGGAAAAACTAAAACTAAAACTCAAACAAAACCAAAAAATGAAACAGCCAAGGATAGAAGCAAACCTGACTATCCATATACCAAAAAGGATGGAAACAGACAGCGCACACGGGTGTGTAGGTTCTACCTGAGAGGTGCCTGCTGGCATTGAGAGGAAGGTGCAGGCTGCCGTTTTGCACATCGGGGACCCTGCCGCAGAGACACGAAACAGGTCAGAAACCAACTACCAAAAGGAAAAGGGATGGACCACGCACCGCCTGCCCCAAAACGGAGGTACGCAGATGTGGTGCGTGCCACAAACCGCCAACATGTTGTTGAAAGGGCAGCTGCTGGACAAGAATCTTTTTTGGGCATGGCACAAAAGATTGTACAGCAGCTAACCTGGCTCCATCAAACTCAAGCTCGCAGGTGGGACTATCCACAATACACAAGACCACCACAGCAAATAGACCCAAGGTGGACACCACCAGCAACAGCATACACCTCACCTCGATGCTCCTACTGAACATCAGAGGACTACTAACACTCAGTAACAGGACACAAATCCCGTTCTTGGGAGACTTTGTTGCATGCAATCAAGCCTTATGCATAGCACTTACGGAAACACACTTGAAACCGGACATAGTAGATGCGGAATTACACATACCACAGTATGTTGTACTACGGACCGACAGAAAAGAAAGGAGTCATGGAGGAGTTGCTATGTACATCCGTGAGGACCTCACACTCCAGTTTTTTTTGTCATACTCAAACTCGGTGTGTGACACACTAATTGTACATCTAAGGCAGCTTGGTGTAGTTGTGTGTGCTACATATCACCCTCCAGATGCCCCAAGCCATGTAGGCAAGTTTGAAGACTGCCTTATAAAAATAGAAGAAGTTCTAGTCACATTAGAACAACACATAAGTGTACTTCTTATGGGAGACTTCAATCTACCCAATGTCAGATGGCCCGAGGCCTTTCTCTCCCAGGAATGACACGATGTGAACGAGGACAGGCGAGGTCCCTCCTGAACCTCATCAACACCCTGTACATGGAGCAAGTAATACTCCAACCAACCAGGGCAGGTAACACACTGGATCTCTGCTTCACAAATAATATGGATCTCATACATAATGTGAAAGTGACACCGACACTACTCTCGGATCACAACATGGTAGAGCTGACCATGTACGGGCCAAAGGAAAGCATGGACATGCAGCCTACAAGAAACTCTCAGAATCTTTCCAGCTTGAACATCCATAAGGCAAACTGGAAACAAATTAAGAGATCCTCAAACAAAACTGGCCTGAATGTCTCTCCTCACCAGACATCGACGTGAAACTTCAACAATTCATGTCTGTAATGCAAGCCATATGCTACAAATGTGTCCCAGAGAGAAAGGCCACTGTACACAAGAACAAAATCCCCAGAGAGAGGAAAATTCTAATGAGACGGCGTACAAAAATTTCAAATCGCCTAAACAAACAAATTGAAAGCAGTGAAAAGTCCCGCCTGAAAATAAAACTGTTGGAAATTGAAAAATGTCTGCAACTCTCCCATGAAAAGGAAAGAGCAGACAAAGAAGCCTGGGCTATAGACAACATAAAATCTAACCCCAGAGCTTTCTGCAGGTATGCCAAAGAAACAGCTACGGTGCACTGCAGGATAGGGCCACTCTTGAAAAGGATGGCACACTCACAGGAAATCCAATGATGGTAAGTGAAATACTGAATGAGCAATTCAAGAGTGTTTTCACTCCACCCCTAGGGCATTTCCAAATCAGCAATCCAACTGACTTCTTTACCACTGCAGATATAAAATCAGAGGCGGCGATGATTGATTACATCAATATAAAGGAAGACGATGTAATAAAGGCTATAGATGAAATGAAAACAAACTCAGCTACTGGCCCCGATGGATTCCCGGCAATCCTTCTAAAAGTATGTAAAAGATTCCTAGCAAGACCACTAAAGTCACGCAGAGAGCCACGATCACAAGTTATGCGGATGATACAAAAGTCTCACATGTAATACAGAACCCTGAAGACACTATGCACCTGCAATGTGAGCTGGACAAAGTATACAAGTGGGCTGAAAAGAATAGCATGCAGTTCAATGCTGAAAAGTTTCAAGCTTTATACTATCAGCATGCAAAACTGAATGCAATACCCAAGGAATACACTGGACCCGGAGGGATTGCAATCCCAGAGGCACAATCAGTGCGTGACCTGGGTATTCACATGAGTGATGACGCGACCTTTCATGTACATGTTGCTAAACTGACAATGAAATGTAGACGGCTGGCTGGATGGATTCTTAGAACCTTTAGAACAAGAGAACAAGAAAACATGATGGTCCTCTGGAGGACACTTGTCCTAAGCCACTTTGACTATTGCTCTCGGCTATGGTCACCATCCAGTGTCAAGTTGATCACAGAACTTGAGGCGATCCAACGAAGCTACACGAAGATAGCATATAAGCAACTGGGAAAGACTCAAGAGCTTGGAGCGTAGGCGAGAGAGATATGCCATAATATACATCTGGAAGATCCTGGAAGGACTTGTCCCAAACTTTGGCATCGAGAGTTACACAAATGCCAGAACTGGGCGCCACTGCGTGGTGCCAAGGACTCCAAATTTGCCATCAATATGTAGGACAAGATACTGTGATAGCCTGGGCTTCAGAGGCCCACAGCTCTTCAATATCCTCCAGAAGAACATGAGGGACTTGCATAGGGTGGATGTGGATGTCTTTAAAGTAGGACTGGATCTCATCCTGTCAGGTGTCTCGGATGAACCAACTTCACCGCAGGAGGTGCAGATGAGGGCTGCTGCATCGAACTCTCTCATGCACCAAATGGCAGTTGCTAAAAAGCATTCGTGAAGTAAAATCATGTGGCAACAGCAAATGGCGGTGCCCCAGCATGGCCACAGCTCGTGAGCTGAAACTATATAAAAAAATAAAATAAAATAGGTTTATATATATATAATATATATATATATATTAATGCATGTCTATATATATATATATATGTATATATTAATGTAAGTCTATATATATATACATATATATCTATATATACATATATATATATATATATTATATATATATATATATTAATGTATGTCTATATATACATATATATATGTATACATACATACATATATATATATATATATATATATATATATATATATAACTATATATATGTGTGTGTGTGTGTATATATATACATCATGCACATCATGCATATATACATCATATATGTGTGTGTGTGTGTATATATATACATCATATATGTGTGTGTGTATATATATACATCATGCACACCCATATATGAAAGAATTGTATTTACATATTAAGATATCTACTTATAAATATATGTACTTATAAAGATATGTACTTATATATATATATATATATATATATATATATATATGTATATATATATATAATTGTGAATTCACAATTGTTTCCTCAGTAAACTCTCATTCCCCTACCACTGCTTCCTATTTTTTACAGCTGTAAGATATGGTCTTAGAAATGGTAAGACGATTCCAAGAAATACTGCAGTGGAATTTTTAGCAGCATCTGCAATGGACACTTGCTTAGGAAATTTTTGAATAATAAAAATAACAACAAATTGGCTCGACGCCATTTTTCGGACATTTTGTATAAAGTTAAATTGTGAATTGCTATGTGTTTGTGTTGGTATGTCTGTATTTCTGTTTATTCGTGTGTGCGCGTGAGTTTAGTTGTGTGCGCCGATATGTGTATAACTTTACGTATATATGTGTATGTTTTGCATGATTAATTAGTGCGTGTATATATGTGTGACTGTAAGATATATATATATATATATATATATAATATATATATATATATATATATATATATATATATATATGTATGTATGTATGTGTGTATATATATATATGCATATAGATAAATAGATAAGATAGATACACACATGCATACATACGTTGTACGTATACATATGCATACATACATACGTACGTATATACATATGTAGGCGTATGTATGAGTGTATACATATTTGTGTGCATATGCATATATATTTGTGCGTGTGTGTGTATGTGTGTGTGCGTATAGATATACTATCTTATATCTTAGGCGTATGGATCTATGTCTTTCTATACATTAATAATTAAGGCATATGTCACTCTATACATGTAAGTATGCATGCACATACACACACACCCGCATATATATATATATATATATATATATATATATATATATATATATATATATGTATATATATGCATGTATTGTGTGTTATGTATGTGTGTATGTATGTATGCATGCAAGTGTGAATATATATGATTTAATAAGTTCCAGGCTATATCTTGTATTATTTATCTTTTATATATTTCACTCATTAGACTACGCCCGAGCTGAGCACCGCCTTCAAGAATTTCAGTGCAATGGATCGACCTCAGCATTTCTTATTAAATCGTATATATTAAATCGTATATACATACATACATTATATGTACATATATATATATATATATATATATATATATATATATATATTATATATATATATCTAATGTAGGATTAAATTTTTTTCTTTTTCAAAAAAAATTTCATCAATGGCCAGCATGTTAAAAATTCCTTTAAATGTTAAATTTATATAACTCATAAATAAGGGCAAACGAAAAAATTCCTAATGCCAAATATGCCGAAAAATTGGACATATTGTCCATTAACCATATAATTTTTTCACACTATGCATGCTACTCGAAAAAAGTCGACAGAAATTTCTAAAAAATTCCATTATTACTACATCGGACCGATTTCAGGGTTAGCTCATAAGAGCCCTCCCTGCGTCAGTGATAAATGTGGTAAAAGAAATAAATGAGATACTTACTCATACCCATGGAAGAAGCAAACACTAAGTCATAAGCACAATTAAGTACCCCAAATACATCCAAAATAGAAACACTCCAGCCCATTCAAGACACGTGAGTAAGTATCTTCACTTCCCGCCTTGGATACATGCAAATAAAAAAATCCGGTTGAATTTTTCGATATTGCAGCTCTAAAAAAGGAAGACCCAATCGTCGATTAAATTAAAATTGAGGAGACAGATGTATCAGTGGTCATTGATGAAATGAGTTCATGCTCCGCAACTGCTCCTCATGACTTCCCAGCTATTCTCCTAAAGTCATGTAAGCAGGCTTTAGCGAAACTACTTCAGATACTTTTCCAAAGTTTCCTTGCAAGTGGTAGACTTTCAAAAAAGCTGAAAGAAAGCATTATATGCCCGATCTACAAAGGTGGAAGCAGATTAGAGGCCAAAAACTACAGACTCATCTCTATGACTTCGCATATCAGTAAAGTCATGGAGCGAATCATCAGAAAGAAGCTGATAATATTCCTAGAAGAAAATGACCCGCTGAACAATACACATCAAGGCTTCCGTCCCGGTAAAAACTGCCTCACACAGTTCCTACAGCATTATGACTGGGTTTTGAAACAGCTGCTTGACCATTCGGAAGTCGTCGTGATATATCTTGACTTTGCAAAAGCAATTGATAAGGTAGATCATGGCATGATAAGTCATAAGCTACGAGAACTAGGCATTGTTGGTAAACTGGGAGAGTGGCTACATGATTTCCTCAAAGACAGATGTCAGGTAGTTACAACCAATGGTGCCCTTTCTGAGGAAACTGAATTCCTAAGTGGCGTCCCCCAGGGAACTGTTCTGGGGCCATTACTGTTCATAATAGACCTCTTAGACATGCCCAATCAATGCGATGGGTCAATTTTTTCAGTATACTTCCGCCAAGATGACGATTCAGTCTTCCACCAAATAACACCACTTCTCCTGTCAAGAAACTGCATTGCAACAAAACAGTAGGACCTGGATGGACACGGGACCCTGTTCGCCGTGCGGAGCTTCTCGACTAGTAGTACACACACATCGGAGTTACCTTGTTATTCGGTCTCCGCGTCCGTCAGCCACATAAATGCTATCGTGAATCTACTAGCAAAGACTTAGAACAGCATCCACGCTCTTCTTTGTCGAAATGAACACCTTCCCACTCAACTCTGAAGGACACCATTAAAAGCAGCCTCGATACTTTCAATTTCCTCTCGCAGCTGTAAGTTGCTCTTCTTCACTCACAGCTAATATAACATTATTTCCCATCGCTGTTGAAACCTCCGAAACAGTCGGTTCCCGGATAAGGCGTTCCTCCTAGGTCTGGATTAGGGTGTCGCGCCTGGCACTAAGCTTTGTTAGGTGGAGTAGTTTCCACTTCAGATATTGGTTGGATGTTCTTCCTGGCAACGTTTCTGCTAGATTGGCAAAGCTGACATAAATTGTTCAACAGAGGAATCAACGATTAATGCTGTGGTTTGTTCTCATGGTTTTCTTTTTGCTATCAACATGCAATTTCTGAATAAAATTTTCCTATTTATATCTATTATTTCAGTAATATTTCTTTATTTTTGGCTTTTCATACTATACTATATTTAACCAGAAATATCTAAAAAAGAATGTATAGCTATATATTTGTGTATTAAGGTGTATGTGTGTATGTATGTGTGTGAGAGAGAGAGTGAGGGATTTCATTTTACGAGTTACTGATTACAAAAATTTCCCTCAAACCCTTAGCTCTCCTCGCATGTGACATGTCAAACAAAGTTAGGGCCGGTACTTAATATGGGAATAACTTGCCAATAATAATAATAATAATGAGAAGAAGAACTTATAATAATAGTGATAACATTAACAATAATAAAAATGAAAATAATAATAATAAGCAACAGTTTGAAAAGAAAGGAAAGACTGTCCAATCTTTATTCCTTTTTCCTTGGTAAACATTAATAAGACAATAGACACTGTATATTCTTTTTAGATTTGTTTACATTTTTGTTCTTTGTTACTTTTTAGCTTCTAAAAATGTTGTGGCAAAGCCGAGCAGATACTGAAGCGAATCATTCATGCAAACACGTGTATCATAAATAATGGCACCTAATTTTCTGGAGATTGGATACGTTTGAAGGGAGAACTATACATACATACATATATACATGCATACATACGTACATACATAGATATGTGTGTGTGTGTGTTTGTGCGCTTGTGTATTTATATCATATGTACGCACGTATATATATATATTATATATATATATATATATGTATGTGTGTGTGTGTGTGTGTGTGTGTGTATAAAAATATAAAATATATATAAGTTTGTATGTGTATATATAAAAATGTACATATTTATATATGTGTGTGTGTGTGTGTATATATATAAGGGTATATATAGAGTATCTATATAATTATACACGTTTCTGAATATATTTATATATACGTATTAATAAATATAAATATGTATATATATATACATATATATGTACATATGTATATATGTATATGTGTATGCGTGTATGTATATATATATATAAATATATATATATATTCTTTTATTTCAGCCACTTAACTGCGGCCATGCTGGTGCACTGCTTTTAGTCGAACAAATCAACCCCAGGACTTATTCTTTGTAAGCCTAGTACTTATCCTATCATTCCGCTTTTCCGAACCGCTAAATTACGGGGGCGTAAACACACCAATATTGGTTGTCAAGCGATGGTAGGGGGACAAACAGACACACACACACATATATAAATATATATATGACAGGCTTCTTTTAGTTTCCGTCCACCAAATCCACTCACAAGGCTTTGGTCGGCCCGAGGCTATAGTAGAAGACGCCTACGTAAGATGTCACGCAGTGGGACTGAACCCTGGTCGTTAAGCAAGATACGACAAAACCAGTCCTGCGCCTATACACACACACACACAACACACACACACACGCACATATACACAAACACATACACACACCATACACACATACACAAACACACACACACACACACACACGCACACACACACACACACACACACACACCATATATATATATATATATATATATATATATACAAAAGGATAAGATCGTTAATTTAAATTAAATAACGATCTTATCAAGTGGCCAGCATGGAAATAAAAACATTCAAAAGTAATGATTATTATTAAAATTATAAATTAGGGTATCTACGAGATACCGCCATGCTGAAAATAGCAGCCAGGATCTGACTCTAAAACCACATTAAGTGTTCATATAGCACAAGGAGAGAAGACAAAACGACAAAATAAAACTAGTAAAAAATTACTGGATAATTCCAGATCCCGGATTTCTGTCTTTGCATTTAGAAATGCTTTGCCTCATCAGTGGAATATGCGCAGAGAGAAACATAAATACATAAACATACAACATACGACTACTTACATATACGAACGTATACATACATATATATGCACGTATGCAACATGACCAGTTTAAAATGCCCGCTTCTTAATTCCATGTGCGATATGCGCATATATATAACTATATATATGTGAGTATGGTAG
>NW_021825784.1:0-14581 GCF_006345805.1 Octopus sinensis | reverse complement strand
ATTTCAGGCCTTGTGCCTATTGTAAGAAAGCATTCTTCTTCTTCTTCTTCTTCTTCTTCTTCTTCTTCTTCTTATTATTATTATTATATTATTATTATTATTATTATTATTACTATTATTATTATAATTACTGTGACGAGCTGGCAGAATTGTGAGGATGCAAAGCAAAATGTTGAGCGGCATTTTGTCCATCTTTACATTCTGAGTTCAAATTCCACCAAGGTTGACTTAGCCTCTCACCCTTTTCGGATCCATAAATTAAGTACTAGTTGAGTACTGGGGTCAGTGTAATAGACTGGCCCCTTCCTTGAACTTGCTGGCCTTGTGCCAAAACTTGAAATCATTTTTATTATATTAAAAAAAACATAAAAGAAATCATTGCTGTTGTTGTTGTTGTTTTTGCTGCTGCTGCTAATATTATTATTATTGATGTTGTTATTGTTATAGTTATTGATATTCTTCTTCTTCTTATTATTATTATTATTAATGTGATGAACAAGCAGAATTGTTACAAAATGCCAGACAAAATACTTTGCATCATTTCTTCCAAGTTTACATTTTGAGTTCAAATTCCACCAAGGTTGATTTTGCCCCTCGTCCTTTTGGGATTGATAAAATAAGAACCAGTTAGGGGAGGGGGGGGGTGACATAATCAATTAACCCCCCACACCCAAAATTTCAGGCCTTATGCCTATAGTAGAAAGGATTATTATTATCTTCAAAATATACCAAAAAAAGTTGGGGGCATGGCTGCTGTATGGTAAGAAATTCACTTCAGAACCTTGTGGTCTCAGGTTCAGTCCCACTTTGCAGCACCTTAAAGAATTAACTTCTTCTAATGTTCCAGGTTGACTCAAGGCTTGTGAGTGGGTTTCGTACCTGGAACTGATAAATCCTATGGTATATACTTGTGTGTGTATATTCATGTATGCATATCTACATTTGTACTTGTATGTGTATGCATGCATGTGTGTGTGTGTGTGTGTGTGTGTGTGTGTGTGTGTGTGTGTGTGTCACGTCTCCTTGTCTTGATATCTGCTGCTTATTATAAACAAATGTCACGTCAAACAAACAGAGTCGTTTGTTTGCAGTGTTCCACCAGAAAACATATCCAACCATTGTGCTGTTCATGTTGGAAGAACTTGGGGAAATATTCTCTTGCTTGAAACCAGCTGAAGATTAGTGACCCTCATCGAGTGTAGTCATAGACTTGACTGAGTGGCACTCACAAGAACCTGGCAAAAAACAAAACAAAATTATTAGAAGGAAAATACAGAAAAGAAAATACACCACCTGATGTATTATAAAGGTTTTGACATCTATTTTCCCTAACTGGCATGGGTAGGACAGTTGACGAGGAAGCAGTGAACCAGAGGACATTGCTGAGCTCCAATGAAAGATTTGGCAAGATTTCTACAGCTGGATGATCTTCTTAACACCAGATGCACACACACACACGTGTGTGTATGTGTTTATGCATGCATAAGAGTATATGAATGAATAAACATTGGTTTACTTATGTTTGATTGCACATCTGATTTTGTATGCTAGCATGGGTTAGGTGAATATATTATTGTAGCCTTGTTTTACAGACAGACAGCCTTCCTATTGCTCACCCCAAACCATTTTGCAAGAACAAAAGTTCTTATTTCCCATGTCTTCGAAGGTGGAGGTGATTGGTTGACAGATGTTTCTGCTTGGAGCAACTTAAAAGAGATTGCAAACATAAACAAATGCACAGACACCTACGCGCACACACACTCAGCTCGAGTTCACTGCTTCCTGTAGCAGAAACAGCTGGAAGCTAATGAGGTGTCTACGTAACTCTTGTTCTTTTGTTGTTCATTGATTCATAGCTATAAACATACATGGACACAAATATTTATACATGGGTATGTGAAGGTATATATATGTATATTATATTAATCATCATCACTTAGCGTCCGCTTTCCATGCTAGCATGGGTTGGACGTTTCAACTGGGGTCTGGGAAGCCAGAAGGCTGCACCAGGCCCAGTCTGATCTGGCAAAGTTTCTATGGCTGGATGCCCTTCCTAATGCCAACCACTCCGTGAGTGTAGTGGGTGCTTTTTACGTGCCACCGACACAGGTGCCAGACGAGGCTGCCAAACGGCCACGATCAGATGGTCTTTTTATGTGCCACCGGCACTGGTATCACAGCTACAATTTCCATTGATGTTGATCGACTTGGATTTTGATTTTGATTTTTATATATATATATATATATATATATAAATATTTAGCAGAAGTAACAAACTGACCCGAGATCTGAAATTTTCGTTTATTAGCATTTATCAAACTGGTTCTTTAAAGGTATATTCCCAGACCTCCAAAAACCAGTTTGATAAGTGTCAACTCTCGGACCTTGAGTCCCTACTGCCACGCCCCTATCACCCCTACCTCTATCTTTCATCTCTCAATCACTCTCGCTTCTTCTTTTTACTCTACTATCTTACTGCTGTGACAAAGATTGGCAGTAAATCTCTTCTCTTCACCATTCTTCCAATGAAACTAGGGATGTTACTGGACCTACCTGAGTCTCTCCCCAACACTCAGCCACTCCTTTTCATATCTATATATATAAAACTGTAGTTGTGTGAGTGTCTGTCCCCTTCGATTTAGATTCCTAACTACTCCCACATTTTGCGGTGCAGTTTAACTAAATTCGGGTATCTTATAGTCGTGATTCATATCGAGCCCGTCTGGGTATTAGCACACGTCTACAATGAGTCTACGATTTTAAAAATAATTTAACATAATTTTTCATTCCATTTAATGCATATTTTTTCGTGTGTCGATGGCGGCGGAGTTGGCGTCCATGGTCACACCTGCACCTGGTTGCTTCTCCCCCTCTTCCCTCCCTCATGAAGCTGTGGGGAAGGAGAGTGTAAGGAAATCACGTCGTTCGTAAAGCGTTGTCAAGGAGACCAGCGTTCTTTTGAGACAACAACTTCATGGCTTGAAGACACCAAAACAGAAATGGCTAAGAAAGCCGAATTGGCATCTATAAGGGAAGTAACTCTCTAAAAATGCTTATATAGTTATTTCCCTACAAACCCGAGAAACGCCGGGCAGTTATATGCTACTCTATATATATAAAATGTAGTTGTTGTGAGCTGTCTGTCTCCTTACGATTTAGATTCCTAACTACTCCCACATTTTGCGGTGCAGTTTAACCAAAACCGGGTATCTTATAGTCGTGATTCAAACAATTTGCACAACCGAATGTTTTCGTTGTTGCACAAATATTATATATAAAAGTAAGGTTGTGGGTCTGTCTCCTTCGATTTAGATTCCTAACTACTCCCACATTTGCGGTGCAGTTTAAGCAAAACCGGTATCTATAGTCGTGATTCAAACAATTTGCACAACCGAATGTTTTCGTTGTTGCACAAATCTTTATTATAAAAGTAAGGTTGTGTGTCTGTCTCCTACGATTTAGATCCTAACTACTCCCACATTTTGTGGTGCAGTGTATCTTATAGTCGTGATTCATATCGAGCCCTTCTGGGATATTAGCGCCGTCTACGATGAGTCTACGATTTAAAAAAAAATTTACCACCATCTTTTATTCCATTTTAATGCATTTTTCGCTATTATATAAGAGAAGTAACTCTCTACAAATGTCTACGATGAGTCAACGATTAAAAAAAAAATTACCATCATTTTTATTCGATTTTAATGCATTTTCGCTATTTATAAGAGAAGTAACTTCTAAAAATGTTTACGATGAGTCAACGATAAAAAAAAAAAAATTACCATCATTTTTTATTCATTTTAATGCATTTTTCGCTATTATAAAGGGAGTAACTATCTAAAAATGTCTATGATGAGTCAACGATTTAAAAAAAAAATTACCATCATTTTTTATTCCATTCTAATGCATTTTTTGCTATTTTTTGCTATACTCACTAAAAATGCTTATATAGTTATTTCCCTTACAAACCCGGCAACGCCGGGCGATACTGCTAGTATCATATATATGTATGTGTATCCTGAAGAAGGTCTCTTTATTTTTCATTCCTCCTGGGGTCAATAGAGTAACAGTCATTATTTCATAGACCAAGGAGGCGGTGGAGGATCATTCTGATGATGATGGGTCACCAGAATGTCATTAAACACCCCCACCAATATTTCCTAATCCACCTCATTAAACCCCAATACTTCATAATAAACTACACCAAGTTATAACTCCTCACCTAACACAAAACAAAACACACTTCACCTGCCAAACCCCTTTTTCATACAAACACATCTTCTCATTGCTACCAAACATTGTCCTTATTTAAAGATAATTAAGATGAACCTACCTTTCATTAATTGGGCTTATTCATTAACCAATCTTTATTATCTCAATCAGCAACAAATAATAACGATCCTCTCAACAAGCTGTCTATCAGTGTGGTTATATGAAAGCCCATCTTTGGATAAGCTTTCCGAGTTAATCAATGTTGTGTATGATAATTGTGCGGATTATATTGAAATGTCGAGAGATTTACAGCAGTTGTCAGGTTAAGAACAGTTTCATCTCCAGCTTTATTCGTATTTGTTAATCCAGGTAAATATGATGGAAACCAAGCCAACCATGACTGTCCCATCATTTTAATTACATATAATCATTAGTAATACTTATATTCCATCTAACTAGCAAAATGTTCAGTCTGTTTTATATCTGACAAATGTCTATGAAACATAATAAAGTCTATGTTTTGCTAATTGTTCCATGTTAACGAAGTTTGAACATGATTGCTGTGTGTTGGGACATAATATAGCATGTACACCAATTAAAGTTAATTTTCTCTACAGCTTAGAGTGTCTCGTTATTGAGTGCTTTTGGAGCAGGGGAATCTCTTTGACTAATTATCGTTAAATAAATCTAAGCCACACATGACTATTTCTTTGTGATGTTGAGAGCAAATATCATTTCCAGTGAAAATAATTATTTCTAATATCTAGACTCCATGTAATTAATGAAACTTATTAAGACATCTTAGAATAGATTGTAATAAGTTGTTTAAATATTAATTAGACAAGATTAATTCACTGACAGAAATACATAAATGTTTTGTTTGTGTTTTTCAAATGATGAAGCAAACATCATCTCCCTGAAACTTTAATATTTTCACAAAGCTAAATGTTTTCCTTATATTTCTTTACAGATTCACTATGGAAGACCAAACTGAAAATAGTTTAAGGAAACATATCCCTCAGAAAAAGGCTTTGAGTTACTCAACACCAAAAGGGGATGAAGAAGGAGTAGACAATAAAAGGGGTAAATACGAGGAAGATGATGGTTCAAGGAGATGTGATGAAGGATATTGTAGTGTTAGTTCAGAGAGAGAATCAGCAGTGAAGGCCATATCTGTGGCAAGACTCAACACACATGGAGACAAAGAAAGCACAAAAGAACTGAAAACCAAATAGTTGCTAAAATACGAGGATTTGTCTTCAATATGATTGCAGCATGAGTTTATGGAGCATATAGTTAAGGAGAGCCAATATTATGAAAGTCTGGGATTAAGTGCCAATTGTATTTTAGAAAAGGTCAAAGAGAGACTTGGAATTTTGCTGAAATATACTAAAGAAAAGAATATTTCTATTGAGCAGGACCTCGAATGGTTCAACAAAGACTCTTTGACATTTATGTCACCGTAACCCATACAACCACAAGACCATTGAACACCAAAAGTAACCACAAAATTTCGGCCTCTTCAGCCAGTTGTGACCAGAGAAGAAATTGAGGAATCTGGAGAAGAATTTGAAGAAGGACAATAATATCCAATAGTGTCATCATAGAGGAGGGAGTGATGACATATCCCACCTGAAAGACAATAAGTTTAGTAACAAGAGACAGTCACAGAATTGATATCCATTGTCCATCTTTTGACCAGTTTCACCAGAATCAGTGAAGACATGGTTCTGGCAACCCTCCCCTTCCAAGAAATGATCTTATTATCAGCCCAAAACCTTCAAGATCAAAAGGATAAAGTTGGGGTTACATATGGTGAGTTACTTGGAAGATTCTACACTTATAGGTGTAGAAATGTTTGGTAAGACAGTTTACCAATTTGATTGGAAGGATAACACCATTAACTATCAATTTATTACCAAAGAAACCCCTTCAGATATTGCTGTAGGGGTCCAGAATATACTTGTAATTACATTCGCCAGCATCAACAGAGTAATCTGTTACAAACTGATGGCCAACAGTTATGGGGTAAGACCCATTCTCTGCACCTCCCAAGTAAATCTCTCTCTACCAAAATTATTTCTATGTCCTCCAGGGACAAATAATTTATAGGATTTCAGCTAAAGTGGTGTAACAAGGAGGGACATTGGCAGGAAATGCCGCTCTATTTTTGTTGGTAAAGATACCATTTTGGTAACAGATTATTGCGGCAAACCACATGGTATTCAAATGAATAAAGACTTTTGGCCCAAACTGTCATACAACCACCAGCTACATACCCCCAGTTTAAAAGACTATATTGATATTGAGGATTGCTACAACATTACAATATTCTACCTATGTCTACATCTTCTATATTAATAATTTACAAAAACAAGAAAGCTAAATTATTCACTGATAACGGGGAATAATTAACCAAAATAATTCAGTTTTCCTTGAGCTTCCTTCTTTCTGTTGTAGAATAAATGCAAACAGATTCCTGGTATTTTATTGTGAAATGAAAGGATTTCAGTATATCACTTGTCCTGAACTAAGAAAAGGCCTTAATAAAGGTGCAAACTGGTTACATGAAAATATGTCATATTGTATCAAATAAGTATTTAGCTGTGACCACCACTGAAACAAAAAGCGAGGTCCAATCCTATTGATCCACAAAGATAAAGTTGACATTGCAGAAAGAATTCTCTGGGACATCATAATGTCAGCATTGCTGCAACTCCAATTAATTTTGTAGTCGTAGATGGAAACGAAAATAAAATGGTATTTTATTCCACATGTGGTGAAGAACTTTTTCAAAAATGCCTTCCATTCTATGGCTACCCTCATCACATCTACTCTGATAATGTTTATTTCTATGTCCTCTTCAGGAGACACTCTATTCTCAGATGTTACGATCTATATGGACAAATGAAATGGCAGTGGGAACTGCCTTTCCCTGTTCACCCTCACATTGCTGTTTTCCAAGGAACTCTTTATGTCCCGGACACTCAACTCAACAGGGTTCTTCTTTACAAGTATCAAGACCGGTCGTCTGGCTGTTGTTTACCTACGAAAAATCCTTATATTAGAAATCTAAATCTACGTCTCAAAGAAAAGGAGAATGACCAAAAACTTGTCATTGGTGAAATATGTAATCTGTCCAATGGACAGTTGGTGGTGTCTGACATCAAGCATGATTGCTTGTTATACATTTCTGAGGAAGGAGACATTGTGTCCAGATTATCTCTGCCGTCTACAGCCACAGATATATGTCGATGGGATTCTAATCATATAGGGGTCACATTACCCCTACAGAAACAATTAAGGGTCATCGGAAACCTATCAAAGAGAGTGAGAAGTGTATCGTTAAGGCAGCCTTATGTACGGGTGTGTAAGATGGGTGAAGGTGAAATTGTTTTTTATTGTGATAAACCATCACATTTAGACATTGTAGCCATCAATTATTATAATCAAGTCGAAGTAATTAAGACAATTAAAATCCCTGTGTTTGTGAAATCATTATCAATAGACAAGAAAACAGAAAAGCTATTAATTGTTACTAGGGGAAAAGCTTTTCAGTACAACACTAGAATAGGTGGTGGTGGTGGTCATGGCAGTCGTCAGATGGTCCCCAGTGTTTTAATGTCCCAAGTGAAACGTCCCCTCAGTCTCCAAGGTGGATCTATTGACCAAACGTCTGTTTATCTGATAGACAGAAGCCGTATGTTTGCCATAAACGATCAGAATTTGTTGGTTAATGATCTCGTTACTAATAATCAACTTAATTATTATATCGACCTGGTGGATGTATTTTCCAGACACATTTCTCTCAGTGAAATGTTGTCTTCCACTTTATATCTACAGGACCTGACAGTTTCTGATAAAGCCAGACATATTCCTCTCCCTAAACATTTGGGAGACAAAGAACCAGCGTGGATTAATCATTTGGTTCTTACTGAAAATAATCTGATTGCAGGATGGGACAGGGGGAATGGAAACATTAAGATATTCACATTGGATGGTCACCTTATGGATTCAATCAAAGTGAATGTTTATTATGATATTAAAATGTGTCGATGGCAGTCAAACACACTGGTCATTACGAATTGGGATGATTATAATAAATCCCAACTGTTGACATTAAAAGTGGAATTTCCATTGTCGTTGGTAATTTACGAAACGAGAAATAAATATAAATGTGTGGCTTCTTTATCAAACAATCAACTGGTTTTGA
The DNA here is from genome assembly GCF_006345805.1 of Octopus sinensis. Lineage (NCBI taxonomy): Eukaryota > Metazoa > Mollusca > Cephalopoda > Octopoda > Octopodidae > Octopus > Octopus sinensis. The sequence goes on along the minus strand of NW_021825784.1, from coordinate 6,159 downwards.
GTGAAGTGAGAGATGGAAGACATTTGCATTTTGTTGATATTGATGAAATACATTCGAGTGTGAAGGAAATAAATAAAATAGACATACCTGAACCATTAATAAGAAGAGACGAAGATGGAAATTGTTCTGATATAATCCGGGATATTAAAGTTACTGATGAAGATGTCATCATCGTCTTCAACTGGAAATTCATCATTTTCTTCAACAGTGATGGTCAATATTTACATTCAGTCAGACACTACATGAAGGATTATTTTAGTGGTGTTGACAGGATGACAATTGATGACAGTTTTTTGTACATTTATGGTGAGTGGGAGAAATATTTAGGTCCATCTGGATATCGAAACATTTTGTGTTTGACCCAGAATGGGGAATACAAGAGAATATTTTTAAATAAAAGAATTTATAAAGATAAAGTATATTTCTTCAGTATAGACAGTAAAGGACCAAGGTTTGTTGGAAGCCTTGGGATATTGGGAAGAGAGAATGAATTGTATGTTGAAGGGTTGTTTATGGTGAATCGAGACAGCTTCCTGGTTGCTCGTTTACAAACAGACGAATGTCCTGTTCAAGTAAAAGATTTTGATGTCTCTGAGGAAGGAAAGACAGTTGTGTGTGAAAAAGCCAATAATGGAAATGTTAAAATATTCGATGAAGACGGCCAGTTGCTATGTCACAGAAATGTTGCAAGTTTAGTTGGTGGTGTGTGTTTTACACAAGAATCACACATAATGGCCACGGTTCCTAAAAGGAAAGAAATATTTCAACTGAATGGAGAAGATTTGCAGACATCTCAAGTTTGGTCGAGTCTCATCCCTTATGGTGTAATATGGAGAAAAGTGGCGGGTATTTACTGGTGTGTACATAATGAATTGATTGAATGTCATTGCATAAAGATTGATGGGGACCAAGTGAACATTCTGGAATCTGTGTCGTCATTAAATCTTGATTCTGGTCTTCGTTTCCCTTCCATTACATCTGAAACGAACAAGAAATATTCAGTAATGAATTAATTAATAAATTGGAATACAGAGGAGGAGATGGAGATGGAGGAGGAAGAAGAAGAGGTAAATCAGGTGAAATAATTGGTAAAGGTAGATTAAAGGTGAGATGTGGTAATTACATAGCGGAGATTATAATTCAGGAATTGATGAAATATCAGTGAGGAGACTTCCATATAGGACAGCAATGGTCCCTTTTTCCATTCCTGCATTCGAGGAACCTGTTGATTATAATTGTAGGGACATTAGGGACCAGAACAGTAAACTAATTAAGTTATATGAGAATGTGAGTGTGTTGATGTTTCGAGAAAGTGTCACATTAATCAGAACAACAACAACAACAACAGTGGACATACTTCAACATGAACAACAACAACGACCACCACTGGACATATGTCGGTGGACAGAGGAATGTTTCATTGTCGCCTTTGGGAGAGAAATGAGGGTCTTCGACAGGGATCTCCGTCGTTTAAAAACCATCAGAACTGAGAAATACTACAACAGGATTAATAAATACAACGACAATCAACTCGTGTGTGGTCATTATATTAGAGACATAACTCAAGAAGAGAGACACAAGAAATACAAAAGAAATGGAATAAGAACAAGGATTACTATTGTTGGGATGACCCCTACATCTTTGACCCTTATTATGTGGATGTGGTTGATTTCGAAGATGGGAAATGTAAAGATGAAGTGTGTCGTGGGAAGATGAGGAGAGGGGGAAGGATGGAGAGACATGAAGTGGTGTTGGATGATGTGGGAGTCACATCTTTTGGTGATATTGTTGTTGTGAGGAGGGAGGAGTTTGAAGGGTGGGAGATGGAGGAGAAGTGGTGTAGATATTGGAAAGTTTTTTGTTTTGTGGAATGGTTCAGGGAAAAGTCTTTGGTGAGGAGGATAAGAATAGAAGAAAGAATAATTTATGATCTGCAACATTATTATATTCCAAGACCTCGTCTGACCATAATTGGTGAATGTGTTTATATAACAGATTCAAATAACAATATTTACGAAATACCTCGACATATTGAAGAGGAAACATCTGAAGATGATGAAATCCTGGGATTAAAAGATAATCCAAAATATTTACTCCTCACTGAGGATGATAATGAAGTCTTTGAAGTTCTTGGTTTGGATGTTTCCGACAATTCTTTGATGGTTTTTGGAATTATTCCTGGACGTCAATCTTTTGCTTTCTTTTATTTTGACAAATAAATATTGCCAGAAATATTAAACTTCAATCTTCTTCTTCTTATTATTGTTGTTATAAATGGCTTCGCCCGGGAATCCAACCTGCATCGCATACATTGCATTCTACACACTAACAATTATTGTTGTAACATTCCACAACACTCTGTGTGTGTGTGTGTGTATATTTATATACAGTATATGTACATGTGTTTATATATATATACACACATATTTAGGAATGTATGTGTAGAAATAAGGCTATATGTATGTATGTTTGTGTGTGTATATATATATATATATACGCATGCATGTATGTATAGGAATGTCTGGTCTGAAACCAGAGACTTTCATAATCATTGATTCTCCATTAAAAGGCAGACTACCACTGCCGCCACCATCACCACCACCATCCTCGTCATCATCATCGTCGCCGTCGCCGTCGTCGTCATCATCATCATCGTCATCATCATCATCATCATCATCATCATCATCATCATCATCATCATCATCGTCATAATCACCATCATCATCATCACCATCACTATATCGTCATCTTCACCATCGTCATCATCATCATCATCGTTGTGTGTGCGTGTGTGCAGTCTGCATCTGACAGTTTTTAACGTTTAATAAGAATAGATTGTTGTTGTTGTTGTTGCAGTGACATTCCAACTGCACACACGCACAAACATTGCCTTTCGTCCTCGTAGGGTTGTTGTTGTTGTTGTTGTTGTTGGGGGTTCATAAAAAAAGAGAAGGACACTTTAAGAAGCATTCAGTAAAAGCTTTCCCATAGCAGGTCATTTTTCATGCTAGAAATAGAAACCATTTTATTTTTCATATAAAATTTGAAGGACAGATAAGAAGCATTTATAAATAAAATTGACCTGTATATGGTCTCATTTCATGCTAGAAAGAGCCACAAAAACCTTCACATTTTTGTTTCATCACAAATAAAAATCGAAGGACAATTTTCAAAGCATCCATGTCAAATATTGTCCTATAGATGGCCTAACAGTATACTCTGAAATTTGTATCGTTTGTCATAAAAAAAGTGAAGGACACTTTAAGAAGCAACTCCGAAAATATTGTCCTCCGGCGGTTTAAGTGTAAAATATTATAAAAGTATGCATCTATGAGTTTTATGTGTTTAAAAAACATAGCAAGGACATGTGTGTATATGTAGGTATATAAATATATATGTGTATAAGGTATTTTGTATAAAAATGGGTATTTTTGAATGAATTTGGTAGAAATAACTTTCAAACGATGTAGATTACGATTAAAAAGAATTTGTTGGCAAAATGTTTTGTAAGGTTCGAGGGAAAAGTGTGTGATTTAAGGGAGATTTGGCTGTTGTTTTCTAGCACACCACCCTCCTTGTCTTCTTTTTTTTCTCATTTTTTCCCTCAGAAACACATTTATGTTATAAAAAATAAAAAGAATATTTTAAAAATCTCTGATTATTTTTAGCCCACTTCCTGGCCCCCGATTCTTTCTCTTTATATAATTGTAAAATATTGGAGAGCCTGAGAAGATTCTTGCTGGGATTTATCCACAGGGATTTAAATAGAGCTTTGTAAAAGAGGATTTCTTTTGAGAGCATCCTTTTCTCTTAGAAAATGAAAGTGGAAGTTTCATTAAAAATATCCATTTTCCTGGAAGTTATGAGGAAACAAAGTCGATGGGGTGTTCATCTGTAGTTATGCCAAAGGATATATATATATATAACTGTAGAGATGTAGGTGTGTATATATATACTATATGTATGTGTGTTTGTGTATACATTTATTCATGTATATGTACAAGTTTAAAAAAGAAATATCAAAAGATGTTGGAATATTTGAGGTATTGGATAATTTCCGACTCTATTGTATAGGATTGCCGATACATTTATATAGGAATATAAATATACATCATAATTATACCCCAGGAAAGCAGAATATATATATACATGCATATTCACATATAAACTCAGATATATATACTATAATTATACATTATTATACGTAGATTCTTGCACACACATAGAAAAGACAACGGGTAAATCCATTTGTGACAACCCATGCTTATGGGTGTCTGGTGATATTTCTGGTCTGGTATCACACAAACCGCCCAGTCTGGAGTCTCTCTATAACTTCTGACGCTTCCCGTTCAATTGTTTCTATCTGTTGCCTAGCAACGCTAATTTGAATGACAAAAAACGTGGAGAAAAAGGCGGGAATTTAGACAAATCTTTGTCTAAATTCTTTATTTAAAATCAAAGAGACATTTGTCAGCATTTTTATGAATTAAATAATGTTATGACATGAAAGGTCTCACAATTAAGTCATTAATTAGGAATTATAATTAATTTGGACGTGAAAAAGAAAGGAAAACTAACGGATGTGTGTATATGTATGTATTTATGTATGTACATAAGCAGGTAAATATTTATATATGTAAGAGTGTATGAATATTTACATACGTCTATAGAGAGAGAAGGGAGAGAGAGGGTGGAGTATTACACATGTATACGCATAAGACGAATGATGTCTGGGTGTGTGTCGGTGGTGTCTGTGTGTGTGTATACACGCCTGTTTATGTTGTGCGTGTGTGTGTATTTATGTGTGATGTTGTGGTGTGTGTGTGTATCCGGGAACGTCACTTTCTGCCTCTCTCTCTATATCTGACTGTCTCTCTATCAATCTATCTATCTATCTCTATCTATCTATCTATCTATCTATCTATCTATCTATATAATATATGTCTGTTTGACTCTTCATCCCCTATCTATCTAGCCACCTCTCTCTCTATCTGTATATCTTTTTATTATATATCTATTTATGTATATATATAAATAATATATTATATAATATCTGTTTGACTCTCTCCCCTATCTATCTAGCCATCTCTCTCTATCTGTCTATCTTTTTATGTATATATCTATTTATATATATATATATATATATATATATTATATATATATATATAATATATATATATATCCTTTTACTCTTTTACTTGTTTCAGTCATTTGGCTGCGGCCAAGCTGGAGCACCGCCTTTAATCGAGCAACTCGATCCCGGGACTTTTTCTTTGTAAGCCTAGTACTTATTCTATCAGTCTGTTTTGCCGAACCGCTAAGTAACGGGGACGTAAACATCGGTTGTCAAGCAATGTCTGTCCTTGTTTTGTTCCCTCTGTGTTTAGCCCCTTGTGGTATAAAGAAATAGGTTGTCAAGCAATGCTAGGGGGACAACACAGACACACAACAACTCATATATATATATAAATATATACGACGGGCTTCTTTCAGTTTCCATCAAACAAATCCACTCACAGGGCTCTGATCGGCCGAGGCAATAGTAGAAGACACTTGCCCAAGATGCCACTCAGTGGGACTGTACCCGGAACCATGTGGTTGGTAAACAAGCTACTTACCACACAGCCACTCCTGCGCCTACACACATACACACACACACACACACATACATACATACATATATATAAATATCCTCCTTCTTCCTTCCTTTCCTGAGCGCCTAATAATAATACTTTAATTGTTCCACGTGTTGTTGTTTTATCTGTTTTCCGTTTGGATTAACCTTATATATATATATATATAGATATAGTGTGTGTGTATGTATTATATATAATATATAATATTAATTAGGGTAGAAATTGATATTTATCAATTAAGACCAGTGGTCTAGCAATTAAATATAATCCGAAGATTAAAATTTTATATATACCAATTGTGGACTGAACACGAAAAGTGGACAGTCAGCATGCTAGATATAGACGTCAAATCGCCATTCTCCACAAAAGATTATGTTTCTCAGATCAAACTTGGTGAGTTTGATCTGAGAACATATCTTTTTGTGGAGATGGCGATTTGACGTCTATATCTAGCATGCTGACTGTCCACTTTTCGTGTTCAGTCCTCAATTGGTATATATATATATCTGTCTGTTTTAACTCT
>NW_021825783.1:0-14621 GCF_006345805.1 Octopus sinensis | reverse complement strand
GCAGTTCCCATGAGCACTATCTTTTGAACTTCTGCCATTTTTGGGTTTCCTGGTATCTGAGTTAGGTAGCTATCAGCCCCTTTTGCTATCATTCCCAGGGCACCTATGACAACAGGTATTGTTTTAGTCTTCAGCTTCCACATTTTGCTGATTTCTATTTCAAGATCTTTATATTTGCTCAGTTATTATTATTATTATTTATTATTATTATTATTATTATTATTATTATTATTATTATTATTTATGTGAGTGAGCAGTGCATGCCATCAAAGTGACACTGGGGTAAAATATACGAAGCCCAGTATACCCATCATGACTACCCGTTTGATAAGGGTACACTAGGCACATGCATCACAACAGGTGGGACCCAGTTAGAATTTTCTTCAGGTCGAGTAACCCATCCCACTCGAAAAGTCCCTGAATAAGGGTTGTTTAAGGATGTTGAACGAAACACCCATGTTTCCAGAGGTGAATTATTCAAACCCCAAAGAATTCCTCTCAACACACGGCTATGATGCTCCCCCACTACTTCTGCTCCTGATCAGAGATGCACATATCGTCAGCCACTAAGATACATGCTCAACTGGTTAAGGTGAAACAACTGACAAGCAAATCTGTGGTATTGAGCAGAATATTTGCTGTAACCCATCTTTTGTGCCAAGACAAAACAATGTACATGATAACACTTCCAATCAGTTAAGATCAGAAGCCATGAGAGCCACTGCCTGGTACTGCACCAGGGCATTTATTATTATTATTATTATTATTATTATTATTATTGTTCTAATAAGTCATGGCCTGTATCATATGAAACTTCCTTCCGAGTCTCATGGTTATGGGATCAGTACCACTGCGTGGCACCTTATGCAAATTTATCTTACTCTAGCCTCGGGCCGACCAAAGCCTTGCAACTTTAAGAGAGTTAAATGGTAGGCGGAAACGAAAAGAAGCCCGTTGCATATATGTGTGTGTGTGTACATGTCTGTTCCCAACCACCGCTTTTGTTTATGCATCCGTTACTTAACGGTTCGTCAATAGGATCCGATAGAATAGGTACCAGGGTTAAAAAATAAGTACTGGTGTCGATTCGTTCGACTAAAAATTCTTCAAGGCAGTACCCCAGCATTGCCGCAGCCTAATGGCTGAAACAATGAAAGGACAGTTTCCTTCGTGAAACTACCACGTCGAACTGTATTTTGAAACGGCAACTCTAAACTACAAAAGCAATCTCTGGACATTTCTACAAATATGTTGTTATTCCCACTAAGAACATTTATTCTCTTACTCTTTACTCTTTTACTCTTTTACTTGTTTCAGTCATTTGCCTGCGGCCATGCTGGAGCACCGCCTTTAGTCGAGCAACTCGACCCCGGGACTTATTCTTTTTGTAAGCCCAGTACTTATTCTATTGGTCTCTTTTTGCCGAACCGCTAAGTGACGGGGACGTAAACACACCAGCATCGGTTGTCAAGCAATGCTCGGGGAACAAACACAGACACACAAACACACACACACACACACACAGATATATATATACGACAGGCTTCTTTCAGTTTCCGTCTACCAAATCCACTCACAGGGCATTGGTCGGCCCGGGGCTATAGCAGAAGACACTTGCCCAAGATGCCGCACAGTGGGACTGAACCCGGAACCATGTGGTTGGTTAGCAAGCTACTTACCACACAGCCACTCCTGCGCCTAAGTACTTTTTTGAAAAAAAAAACGAAAATGGCAGTTTCATTAAAGGGCTAATGTGGTTGACTTCTGGCTTAGAAAAGCGGTTTTATAACCGTAAGTATGCCACAATAAAAAGGATTGATTGACAAACTTGTGAAGACGGCATTTTTGCTCCTATTAAAAATATCAAATTTTTAAAATCTGGCAATATATTCCAACTTAAATTGAGTAGAAAGATTAAAGGAATACGTAATTACGGAGCGGTCTATTTGCATAATGGTAAAGTCAATAGCTTATATAAAGCAGCCATTAATACGTATAATCGCTTTGTTTTGAATTCTGTTACAAGTACATTTAAAAATAAAAGCCTCCTTGGAATATTGGAATGCGTTGAATGAAACAAACACTCATGAATATAAGAGAATTTCTTATTTGGATAACAATTAAAGAACCTCATCTCTAAACTAAACAGCCATATTTCACAGTTAACTCTCTTAAAGTCAATTTGCAAACGACCATATTAAATTCATTGAGTCGTCTAAATAGAACATGTTTATTATTAGTAAAAGATATTTTTATAGGGTCCTCTATAACATTAAATATATTTCCCTTTAATTTTATGAAATAATACCGTAATCTGTCATAAAGGGATTCCCAACGCCTCCAGAGAGATCGAATGATAAGTTTTTACAATTTGACATTCAGGGTAACCTATGCATACATTACAGAACATACGAAGGAGATACATTTTGTTAGAATTATATCCAACATCACCAATACCGAGAGTAATATACCTTAGCGGTTGAGGGAACCTGTGGAAGAGGTAGACCCAGGAAAATATGGGACGAGGTGGTGACGCACGACCTTCGAACATTAGGTCTCACCGAGGCACTGACTAGTGACCGAGACCTTTGGAAATATGATGTGCTTGAGAAAACCCGGAAGGACAAGTGAGACCATGACCCGTGGCCTTTACTTGGGATGTAGCCAGTCCACTTATGCATACCAGTCCTTCTTTGGACACAAAACTCTGCTTTTGCGAAGACCTGTTGATGCAAGTGAAATCGAAATCGATCAAAAAGTCAATGGAAATTGTAGTTGTGATACCAGTGCCGGTGGCACGTAAAAATCACCATCTGAATGTGGCCGTTGCCAGCGCCGCCTCGACTGGCTTCCGTGCCGATGGCACGTAAAAAGCACCAACCGATCGTGGCCTTTGCCAGCCTCGCCTGGTACCTGTGCCGGTGGCACGTAAAAAGCACCGACTACACTCACGGAGTGGTTGGCGTTAGGAAGGGCATCCAGCTGCAGAAACACTACCAGATCGGATTGGTGCCTGGTGCAGCCACCTGGCTTCCCAGACCCCGGACGAACAGTCCAACCCGTGCTAGCATGGAAAACGGACGTTAAACGATGATGATGATGATGATGAAGTATTAAAAACAATAATACTATCATCTTTACATTTGCTTCAAAACGTTTTCTGCTTCTTTCTATGTTTGCATGGGAGCGTTGATTCTGCTGAGACTTATGCTGTCATCGGTATAGTTTGAAGTCTCTAAACTAAAATTTTGTTTTCCCTTATTTAGAACCAGGCCGGTACAGATATGAGAATCTTCTGCTCCGTTTGACCTGTAATACCGAATTCAGTAACTGATTCTTTATTGTCTGTTATTCTTTTGTTCATGTATTCGTTTTGGTCATTTGACTTCGGCCATGCTGGAGCACAGCCTTTTAGTCGCACAAATCGAACCCAGGACTTATTCTTTGTAAACCTGGTTCTTATTCTATCAGTCTCTTTTGCTGAACCGCTATATTATGGGATCGTAAATACACCAGCATTGGCTGTCGAGCGATGGTGGGAGGACAAACACAGACAGACAGACAGACACATACACACACACACACACACATGTATTCGACGGGCTTCTATCAGTTTCCGTCTACCAAATCCACTCACAAGGCTTTGGTCGGCCCGAGGCTATAATAGAGCAGACTTGTCCAAAATGTCACGCAGAGGAACTGAACCCGGAACCACATGCTTTGTAAGCAAGCTACTTACCACACAGTCACTCCTACGCCATATTAGTTACATTTTTTTATAATTATTTTATTAGCTATTTATATTAGCTGCACATTTTTATTAGATTTGCAGCTTCTTATTTTCTATATTATTTTCACTTAACCAAATCCTAAATAAACACATGCTTATTTATGCATTCAGCTCTTTAAATATTAATGCTTCTTCTAATTTTATAATTCTATATTCGCCTTACGTTATATATTAAGTTAGCATTCTGGTATGTTATGTTTTAATTTTCCTTAATATTTTCGTCTGTTTCTTCGGAACTAACAACATTCTCAATGCTATAATCCGAGCTAATTCTACTAAATTTTCTTACCATATTCTTCGGTGTAAATAGAAGCTTCATGAAATATTTACGGTATCTTTCTTTACCTACACCTAAATAAGATTATTACTTCATTAGCAAACCAATTATTCTTAGAAATATATTCACTGTTAATTTTTTTTTATTTTTATAATATCAACATTACGATGCACAACGATGACGATGACGACAACAACAACAACAATAATAATAATAATAATTAATATTATTATTTCTGTTTATCGCTGATTTTGTTGGCACTTCTAGAGTTTTGCATGCGTAGTGGGCTTGTTGCTTGTAGTCTACGGTACCATGCCATCTCGTTGTTGTTTTCAGTTACCTAATACTTCCCTGATTATTCTGGCCGTGCCAAGGAGGCAAATGTTCTGTTACTCTTCTGCTGGGCCCTCTATTCCAATTTCCTTTATATTCCTCTTGATGCCTTCTGATACTATTCCCTACGACCCAACAATACTTGGCACTATCTTCACTTTCTTCATTTTCCATAGCCGGAGTATTTCGTACTTAAGAGGGTTGCATCTATCTATCTTTTCGCCTTCCTTCATGACTATTTGTGAGTCAAAGGGACGTGCCACATCAACCATATAGCATATGTGGTGCACCTTGTCCACCACCACTAGTTATGCTCTAGCACCTGATCTTTTTGGATTGGGAAATCCCAGAGGATTTTGCTAGTCTCTCAATACTCCCTCGTTCCTGTCACTAGCAAGGTTTCCTTACTTTGGGCTCGGTATCTCATTAAGCTCTCGAGTTCGACCGGGCCTGTGCTGCTAAACCACAGGGTACCTGCTGGGAGAAAGGTTTTCACCTTTGGTTTCTGCCTAATTAACACCGTTATTTGATATAGTTATATAAGACATTTTCACTCAACAATGAGGTTTGTTTTAAGGTTAGCTACCAACCGGAATTTTTATCGAGACACTATCTCAAGGAAGATAGTCAAGCAAGATTGCAGAGCTCTTACTACCCATAAGTTGGGCCTGTTCCCTTCGCATTTCTGTGTGTTGGGATCCAAGATCAGGATTTTCACTAGGAGACAGGTGAGCGGCTGTTGGCCCCGTAACTTCTTCCAAATATTGCACCGGAGTTAAGTCCCGATTCGCGGTTCATTCGCTTTCATCCCAAGCATAGAGCCGTTGGAGACTGACAGATCGTCACCAATGTGACTAAGGAGTCACGTCTACCCCAGGTTCCTTCTCCTTAACAGAATACCAAACAAGGCTCACGAGTTCCATCTACCGTTTTCGGAATGGCCATTGACTCTTCTGAGTTGCTTTGCCCTTTGCCGGGTTTTGTTTTTAATACCGCAGGGTGTAGAAAATCCACCCTCCTCACCAAGCAAGCTTAGTGGGGTTGCCGGTTTAATAATGATATAATAATAATAATAATATAATAATAATAATAATAATAATAATAATATAATAATAATGATAATAATAATAATAACAACAAAAACAACAACAGCAATAATAATAATAATAAAATAAATAATAATAATAATAATATTAAGTGTTGTCATGTACATTGTTTTGTCTTAGTATAAAAGAAGGGCTACAGCAAATATTCTGCTCAATACCACAGATTTGCTTGTCAGTTGTTTGACCTTAACTAGTTGAGCATGTCCCTTAGTGGCTGACGATATGTGCATCTCTGAACATGAGCAGAAGTAGTGGGGGAGCACCATAGCCATGCGTTGAGAGGGATTTATTGGTACAAGGGATTCTATGACACCGGTGTTTCGACATCGTTGTGTCTTGTCAGCCGGAAGCACCAATAGAAAAGTAAATCTAACAAGAACCAATAGTCTTGTTTATATAATTTCAGCAAAGTAATTACTCATAATTAATTTACATGTTTTGGGAAAGGAAAGCCCAAGTATTGTATTCTATCTTCTTTGCTGTTCAAATTCCGCCGAGGTCCACTTTGCCTTTCATCCTTTCGGGATCGATAAATTAAGTACCAATTACGCATTGGGGTCGATATAATCGACTTAATCCGTTTGTCTGCCCTTGTTTGTCCCCTGTGTGTTTAGCCCCTTGTGAGTAATATAGAAACATATATATACTGGAGTGTTAACTGGGGTATTACAGGTAAATTTGGAAGCATGTTTTTGCCGCTATAGGTAATATATATATATATTTTTTAAAAATAACATTCATAAAAATAATTATAATTTATCTGTTATCAAATTTCTTGGTGTTTACTCAAAATGGTGAAATGAATACTAATTTTTAAAAGAAAAATATTTATTACCTCAAAATAAAATCAAAGAAAACAACAAGCAAAAAGTGAAAACAAAACAACTCCCCGCGTTGATTTATATTACACAAATTCCAACAGCGACACTCACGCTCCCACCTCCACCTCCTCCTCCTTTCACTCCCTCTCTCTTATTATATACATATATTTATAATGTTTGTTTTTATGTCATGTAAAAAAAAATGTTTGGCTGTGTGGTAAGTAGCTTGCTTACCAACCACATGGTTCCGGGTTCAGTCCCACTGTGGGGCACCTTGGGAAAGCGTCCTCGGGCCGACCAAAGCCTTCTGAGTGGATTTGGTAGACAAAAACTGAAAGAAGCCCGTCGTATATATGTATATATATATATATATATATATATTGCTTACCAACTACATGGTTCCGGGTTCAGTCCCACCGCGTGGCACTTTGGGCAAAGTGTCTTCTACTATAGCCACGAGCCGACTAAAGCCTTGTGAGTGGATTTGGTAGACAGAAACTGAAAGAAGCCTGTCATATATATGCTGGAGTGACTTTTTTTCTGCTTTAGACTTTACCCTTTTTCCTTTTTTCCCACCAAGAGCTTATGCCCGAAATGTCTCCCATTTACTGAGGGTCAAACTAACACATTACTTGTGCACGGCCACTTGATGTTTGGTATTGCTATTTTTAATGTTCGTCTATTTAGCTTACGAACCACATGGTTCCGGGTTCATCCCAGAGCGTGGCACCTTGGGCAAGTGTCTTCTACTATAGACAAAGCCTTGAGTGTGGATGTGGTAGACGGAAACAGAAAGAAGCCATCGTATATATTTATTCATATGTATATACATGTATGCGTGTGTGTTTGTTTGTGTGTGTGTGTGTGTGTGTGTGTGTCTGTGTGTGTGTGTGTATGCGTGTGTGTGTCTGTGTCTCAGTGTTTGTCCTCCCCCCACCATCACTTGATAACCGATGTTGGTGTAAGTTAACGGTTCAGCAAAAGATTTGTTCGATTAAAGGCAGTGCTCCAGCATGGCTGCAGTCAAATGACTGAAACAAGTAAAAGAATAAAAGAAAAAAGGATATAAAAAGAATGTGTCTATATATCTATATATATATATATATATATATACATCCTTATATATTTTTACTAGTTTGATTCCGAGAGCTGCGACCATACTGGAGTACCGCATATATATATATATGCGTGTGTGTGTGTGTGTGGTGTGTGTGTGTGTGTGTGTTGTGTGTGTGTGTGGTGCCAGGTCTAGTCTTTTACATTTGCAAAATAATCCCCCCTTAATTTCGCTCAGATTGATTTCAATTTCGATGTATCGATGCAAGCAGGCATTAACATCTTGTTACCATGATAACCGCACGATGTGTCGCGTTTCACCTGTCCGTTCTGTTGATTCTTCACACCACGAGCTTTACTTCACCCGCGTGTTTTGTTACAATAAAAAATTATATTTATCGATTAAAATTTTATTATAGACTAGCAGTATCGCCCGGCGTTGCTCGGGTTTGTAAGGGAAATAATCATATAAGCATTTTTAGAGTTATGGCCTAAAAATAGCAAAAAAATGCATTAAAAATGGAAAAAAAATGATGGTAATTTTTTTTAAATCGTTGACTCATCGTAGACATTTTTAGAGAGTTACTTCCCTTAAATAATAGCGAAAAAATGCATTAAAATGGGAAAAAAATTATGGTAAATTATTTTTAAAATCGTAGACTCATCGTAGACGCACGCTAATACCCAGAAGGGCTCGATATGAATCACGACTATAAGATACCCGCTTTTGGTTAAACTGCACCTCAAAATGTGGGAGTAGTTAGGAATCTAAATCGTAGGAGACAGACACACAACTTGACTTTTATATATAAAGATATCTTTTGTCAGTTGTCTTCATATTTTACATATTTTTCATATATAGCAAAAGTTATTTGCGCTGTTTATACAGTTTCGTGGCATTATGTAGGTTCCTTCTCGAGCCATAAGGGCCGGTTTCCCGGTTTCCGTGGCGGTCCGTTGCAGGTGGGCTGCAAGATGCAGGAGGAAAGAGTGAGAGAGTGTTGTGGCTAAAGAATCAGCAGAAGTTCACCATTACCTTCTGCCGGAGCGGCGTGGAGCTTAGGTGTTTCGCTCATAAACACACACGTCGCCCGGTCTGAGATTCGAACCCGCGATCCTTCGACTGCGAGTCCGCTACTCTAACCACTAAGCCATGTAGGTGAATGGTACATATGAACCTACTACAGATAATTTGACATTGTTTTTTAAATTCTGCATGCAAAACGTTTAAAATACTGGTATTCTTTTTCTTGGGAAAAATTCTTTGCTGACCAGTTTTATTCTTATCGTAGTTTACAAATCCAAGCATGGAAACATTACTCAACTTTGGAGTTTGGGAAACAGACGACCCCTTTTCACAAACGCACACGCACACACAAACACAAATACATGCATTTATTTATTAACTAGCAGTATCGCCCGGCGTTGCTCAGGTTTGTAAGGGAAATAACTATAAAGCATTTTTAGAGATTTATAGCCAAAAAATAGCAAAAAAATGGAAAAAAATGATGGTAAATTTTTTTTTGATAGTTAAAAAAGGTGGGGTTGCGTCCCCTACACAGTTTGTGGTTTGTGTTCCTGATTCTCGACCCCATGTCGAATTTATCGATTTTTTTTCAGAACTGGGGGAACTTTTCAAAATTTTCGCTGCGTTAGTTTTGAATTATGACATTGGGCTATGTGTGTGTCAAGTTTCATCAGAATCGGTTGAAAGCCGTGGTCAGGGTGAGGGTACAACCTGACAGACACACAGAAACACGCACAGACAAACTGCCGTTTATATAGAGAGAGATGATGTACACAAATACATGACAGGTATACATAATACTGAATAACACATAAAGTAAACACATGCATAAAAATATACAAATATATTAATATAACAAATTAAAATAATAATAATAATAAAAAGATACAAAGAATGAGGGGACAAAAAAAACAGCAAGATGACACATGTTGATTTTATTAGGTATTTCTGTTTATTCAGGAACCTACAATGAAGAGGTCATTTCACAGACGCTAAACTATAAATTTCACAGGGTACAACCTCAAAGTTGACACCGATCCACTAAACGCGGTGTCAACTTTAAGATTGTACGACATCACACCTTCATAGCAATAAGACTGGAAAACTATATTATTATAACCGATTTTCAGATATTTTACTGTCTTTTAAAAAATGCCTATTTTGCGAATGAAAAATAAACTAGATCCTATGTGCCTGTGTGTGTAAGTACGAATCTCTCTCTCCTTCTCTGTCTCGCCCCATCTCTCTCTGTAAATATATATATATATATATATATATATATATATATATATATATATATTATATATATAATATATAATATATACACACATACACATATATATATATTCAGTTCTTTTACTTATTTCAGTCATTTGACTTCGGCCATGCTGGAGCACCGCTTTCAGTTGAACAAATAGACCCCAGGACATATTCTTTGTAAGCCTGGTACTTATTCTTTCGGTGTCTTTTGCCGAACTACTAGATTACGAGGGCATAAACACACCAACAGGTAGGGAACAAACACAGACGCACAAATACATACACACACACACACACACACACACACACCACACACACACACACACACACACACATATATATATATATATATACGGTGAGCTACTTTCAGTTTCCGTCTACCAAATCCACTCACAAGGCTTTGATTGGCTCGAGGCTATAGTAATAGACACTGTTCCCAATGTGCCACGCAGTGAGACTGAACCCGGAAGCATGTGGTTGACAAGCAAGCTTCTAACCACACAGCCACGCATGTACCTTTCTGTCTGTCTGTCTGTCTCTCTTTCTCTCTTACGTGGCACCTTGGGCATGTGTCTTCTACTATAGCCTCGGGCCGACCAATGCCTTGTGAGTGGATTTCGTAGACGGAAACTGAAAGAAGCCCGTCGTATATATGTATATATATATGTATGTATGTGTGTATATATGTTTGTGTGTCTGTGTTTGTCCCCCAGTATCGCTTGACAACCGATGCTGGTGTGTTCACGTCCCCGTAACTTAGCAGTTCGGCAAAAGAGACCTATAGAATAAGTACTAGGCTTACAAAGAATAAGTCCTGGTGTCGATTTCCTCGACTAAATGCGGTGCTCCAGCATGGCCGCTGTCAAATGACTGAAACAAGTAAAAGAGTATATGTATATAACATCCCTAAAAATATTACAGCGATGGTTGCAATGCTACTAATAGTTGCACTGGTCATTCAAAATTGACCTAGGCCTAAACATCGCCACCACCACCACCAACAACAACACCAACAACAACTTTATTCCCTTGCAAATTCTCACATACTTCCTCTCGTCTTTTTCTCTTTCCTTTTCTATATAACTACTTTCACTTTCGTTTTAGCCTCTCTCCTTTCCCTAACGCCCTCAATATTTTCATTATCTTACTCGTCCACATTGTCTGCATTCTAAGAACATATATACAACAATAATATATTTAGAGTCTCTCTCTCTCTCTCTCTCACTCTCTCTCTTCTCTCTCTTTCGTTCTGTCTCTCTCTAATACACCCCCATCGTTCAGCCATTCTCACATCCCCCATCGAATATCTCCCTCGCCGTCTCAATCTATATACAATCTGTTTATGTGGGTATTGGTTTGCACTAGTGTCGCCACACAGACATGAATAAAAAAATATACACATTTGTACATATAAATAAATATATATATATGCGTCTGTGTATCTGTGAGTGTAAATGTGTATGAGTGTGTGTATACATGCGTGCATACATGTATATATATGAATATGTGTATGTGTGAGCATATATGTACTTGCAGGAATGTATATATATATATATATATATATATATATATACACACACACATAAACATACATATATACATCTACATATATCTATCATTTTATGAATGTATATAAGTTTACATATACATAATATATATATTTGTTATTGGTGTAGATATATTATATATATATATATATTATATATATATATATATATATATATATATATATATATATATATATACTTATAATTACATATATACGTACATAGACTAATACACATATATGCATATACATACTTGTCTACATATATTACACGCACATGTATATATAATGTATATAATTCAATAAATTTCTTTTTTATTTCATTTGGTTGTGGCATCGAAAACTGATAACTACGTGATTCTAATAGTCGACGAATGGCTGCTTCATAAATCACATTTTCTCTTATGTAGATTAGTGACACACACACGCACGCACGTAAATAGATGCACATTCTAGTTCTAACCCAGATTCACATATATACACACGCATGTTGGCATCTGTATGTACATGTATATACGTATAAAGCCGGATAAATAAGAATGTATATAATATATAAAAAGTGTATATATGCACGGATATATATATAATATATATATATATATATATTATATATATATATATATATATATACAGGGTATATGTCTGTGATTGTGGAATATATACATTTAGTTTACACACACAAACAAACACACATGCACACACATACAGAACAATAAATAGATGTATGATTTACAGAAGTACCATGTACTTTGTTTAATAGGTGGTATATGCAAGCCTGGTTCATGCGAGCAGACACGCTTCTCTCTCTCTCAGTCTCGTGTATATATATATATATATATATATATATTATATTACATATATATATATATGTGTGTGTGTGTGTATGTATATATATATTGTATTTTTATCGATATCTATATATATATACATACACATATATATATGTATATATATATACATATATAATATATATATATTATATATATATACATATATATATATATGTATATATAGATACAGATATATACATATATATATAGATATAGTATAAGTGTTGTGTATGTTTGGGGATATATATATATATATATGCATGTGAATATTAGATACTATTTGTACGTGTGTTTCGTGTGTGTGTGTGTGTGTTTGGTGTGTGTATGATTTTTCGTCAGTGCGTTGTATACAATGCCTTACCCTACTAGTTTCGGTTCCTTGTACCCGAAAATACAAATCCAGCCGAGGTCATCTTTGCTCTTCATCCTCTTCAGATCGATAGATATAATAATATCACTCGAAGGCGGCAAATTAGCGAAGTTGTAAAACATCGTACAGGCCTTTTGCACTCTTAGTCTGGATCCTGGCGTTCAGACTGCACTGGAGGATGCCTTAACAAAATACGCGTCAATTCGTATCGGTTTATGGTCTCAATTCTTGGTAATAACTTATGCGGCTGCATGAGGTTCAATTTTCCATATATGGCCGACTGCTGGTGTTCTTTGTAAAGAAAATCTTCGGCGGCCAAGCCTGTCTCCTGGTGAAGAAATTTCCAGAAGCAGTTCCATACCCTTCTGAAACGTAAAGGTGCGCAGGTACGATATCTATATATATACATATATTATATTTGTATATATATATATAATATATATATATATATAATATAATAATACTATTAGGGAAAAATCCAAACTTACAGGGGAAAATGAGATTTAGGATTAAATCCAATTTTATAGTATGATTGATTGATTGATTCCAGTTTCAGCTCATGAGGCTGTGGCCATGCTGGGGCACCGCCTAAATTCGAGATAAAAACACTATTAGCAAACAGTGAAAAACATAAGCCATACATAAAATTAATTAAAAATATAAAAGTTAAAATTAAAAAATTATTTAAACATTTAAACTTATAAATTTTATATATATAACAAATATATATATATATATATGTATGTATGTATATTTTTATACTTATATATTATTTTATTAATTAATTAATTAATTAATTATTTTTTTATTTATCTACAAAGTATTAAAGTTTATAAAAGATATAGATATATACATATAGATATATATGTATATATCTATATACATATATGTATACATATATATATATACATACTATTATATATATACACACATATATATGTACATATATACATATACACATATATATATATATACATATAAATATGTATATGTATGAGAGTGTATATTATATATATATATATATATACATACTTAAGTGTGTGCGTGTGTATGCATGTATATAGACATGTGAACCTAGCCCATGTTCATGTTATCAGGTCTCTCTTCTATTGCTGTATTTCGTTTCCTCATTTTATTCCCTTCCCATTCTCTTCTGGACTTTTATCTTGTATCTGATGAAAGACCTATGTCCAAAACGTCGTACTTTTACCCTACAAGTTTTGCTCTGTGACTTCTTTTGTGTGTCAGCCAAATAACATCAACTCTGACGTCTCGTGGATTTTTGTCGTGTTTTATTATTTGTATTTGCTCCGCTATACACACACAAACACACACACACACACACACACCAACCACACACACACACACACACACACACACACACACACACACACACACAAACACACACACACACACAGAGGCTGGGAAATCCTAGTGTAAGCGTGGACTAGAAAATTTCTACGTATCGCACAGAAGGATCGAATTTAAAAACTCCAACTTCCTAAACAGTGTATGGTATTCCAGAAGTACTCACGTATTAAGTAAGATTCGTGCGAGTCGATATCTATATGTTTATCGTTAATCTTGATTCCTTATTATACCTGTATACATAGCTTGCATTTTTACATCAACTATTTAGCGATCATTTGGAACAGCTGTAGAGACAAAACCTGCTTACATATAAAATGTGTATGAAATTTTTCAGATAAATATATTCAATATGCCTGTAAGTGTGTGTCCGTCGTTCCTCCGTCGCTAATTTATGTGCGGTTTAGGGAGGAAGACGGTTAAATAAACTCTGAAGAGAAGACAAAAAGATAATGAACCGCGTTCTCTTGATTTTTCTTTAGCTTATTTGTAGTATAGTAAGAATGTGTTTACATTCTTATTTAACTCACACTGCGGTTTTATAGTATCAAATTTTATTTCTGTTTTTTTTTTCTGATTTAAACTGTGTTTGTACATTGAGCCACCAAGTAAATCACACAACCGGCCACGTTTTGTAGTATTGTGCCGCAACAAAAACATACTCAGGTGTTGAAATTAATGACTGAAATTAGAATACAATGAAGACGTCTTTTACTCTTTTACTTGTTCCAGTCATTTGACTGTGGCCATGCTGGAGCACCGCCTTTAGTCGAGCAAATCGACGTCAGGACTTATTCTTTGTAAGCCTAGTACTTATTCTATCGGTTTCTTTAGCCG
>NW_021825782.1:0-14817 GCF_006345805.1 Octopus sinensis | reverse complement strand
TATAACCTCGGTTCGACCAAAGCCTTGTGAGTGGATTTGGTCGACGGAAACTAAAAGAAGCCAGTCGTTATATATATGTGTGTGTGTTGTGTGTGTGTGTGTGTGTGTGTGTGTGTGTGTGTGTGTGTGCGTGAGTGTGTGTATTTGTGTGTGTGTTTGTCTTTATGTCTGTGTTTGTCCCACATCACTGCTTGCAAACCGTTGTTGGTCTGTTTACGTCCCCGAAACTTAGCAGTTCGGCAAAAGAAACGGTAGAATAAGTACTAGGCTTTAAAAATATGTCCTGGGGTCGATTTGTTCGTTTAAAACGCTTCAAGGCAATGCTCCAGTCAAATGACTGAAACAAGGGAATACATACAAACACACACCACACACACCACACACACACACACACACACACACACACACACATACACACACACACAGAACGAAATGTTAGCGCTTAGCAGTGTTTAATCATGACCAATATTTAGGTTAGTGAAAATAAGTTTGTGACATATTTCAACAGCTAAGAAGCAAATACACTTCAGTTACTGTGGAGAAAATATCTCTCTTATTACCATAAGGTGTGAAAACACCCTGTCTGTTTAGAGTCGTCATCTATCAGGAACTCCAGACATCGATGTTTCTAGTTCATTGGCTCTTGTCGATGGGATGTTTCTAAGGGAGGCAACTCTGAACAGACGTATAAAGCAATACTGAAAAGTAATGTCTGCTGCCACTTCAGTATGCCACAATATTTCCTCCAGCTGGTTAACGACACTACCTGTGTCCAATTTATTGCGATCGGGGGGAGCAAACTCCGACCATCTAGCGGTGACAAGAACAATAGACCTGCCTGGTTTCAGGCTATTTCCCTTCGTCAGTTCTGGACACCTGTCTCCTAGACATGGCAGTCGTTCGACCCAGCTCGCAATAAGCAGTAAAATAAGCGACATTCAGCCGCTGATATTGCAACAAACACAATAGCTACTTCTAAACTCTCTATAAGATATGTAAGTAGTAACGCTACTGAAAAGATGATTATAAAACCAGCAATTCATCGAATAAAAATAATAATGCTATGCTATTACCTTCCACTGAAAACCAACACAGGATGCTTGTTTGAATCCAGTTCACTTTGAAAACGTTGTGAGTGATGAATCCTTGATGAAATTGCAACGACTAGAATGCATAATTGCATACAAAGCAATGTGCAGTCGCTGAAGTCGAAACATATGTAGGTCTGATGTGTATGTTGTAGAAGACCTTTAAATAAAGAGGTTTTGGATGTGAATAAAATCACCACTCTCCTCTTCGTTATCAACGTTATACACACACACACACACACACACACATATATATATATATATACACACATATATATACACACATATATACACACATATATATGTGTACAGACACACACAATATATACGAGGAGCATCTTCCAGTTTCCGTCTACGAAGCTTTGGTCGGCCAGAGGCCCGAGTAGAATGCACTTGACCAAGTTGCAACGCGGATTGAACACGGAACCATGTGTTTCGAAAGCAAACTTCTTACCACACAGCCTATGCGTGTATCTATGCGACTGTGTGTGTTAATGTGAGTGTGTGCGTGAGTTTGTATGTTTGTGTGTGTGTGTGCGTGAGTGTGTGTGTGTGTTTGCGGTAACATATACATATATTATGTATATAAATATATACTTACATTTGAATATAAATATAAATACCTATACACACACACATATGTATATGAATATCTATATATGTTGTTGGATCATCTGAATTACCTGCCCATTATATTAACTTACAAGTGGTTGACTACTCCATAGACATCTGCACACTTAATGTAGCTCTCAGACAGAATCAGCTTGACATGTTTTGTGACAAGGCTGGTTGGGCTTCTTTACAGTTTCTAGCTATCAAATTTCTCTCGCAAAGATTGGGTGAACCAGAGTTATTACAAGAAGATATCATCTTAGCGCGCTACATACTGCGATGGAACCAGAAACCTTATTCTGCGCCTTTACTCATATATTATGCTTATATACCCCATAATATATATATATATATATATTAATAATACTATATATATATATATATATATATATAAAAGGAAATGAAGAAAATGCTGACAAATAATTGAAGTAATTTAAGTAATTTAATTAGGTGAAAGTTCTTTTTACCGGTTGCGCATTTGTTATGCTTATCAAAATATTTTGATAAGCATAAAAAATGCGCAACCGGTAAAAAGAACTTTCACCTAATTAAATTACTTAAATTACTTCAATTATTTGTCAGCATTTTCTTCATTTCCTTTTTTATATATCACCACTCGTGTTCGACATCTCCTTTTTTTAAATATATATATATATATATATGTATGTATGTATGTATGTATGTATGTGTGTGTTTATACATATATATATATATGTATACATATATATATATATATATAAATATATACATATATACATATATATCTGTATGTTTATATACAAAATTTAAAGGACTGGCCACTAAAAGTGGACGGTCAACATGCTAGATATAGACGTCAAATCGCTATTTTCCAAAAAAAATATGTTCTCAAATAAAAAAAAAAGAAACCAGCACGAACCAAAGTCTTAAAAATAAGCAAGACAAATGAAAATATACGAAATAAAAATGGTTACCTATGTACTGATCAGTTTCGATCGTCATTATCCACGCATGTGAATGCCCGCAATCTCTTCAGCATAGTCGTCATATAGAAATACAAATTGCAGGACTAGATACAAAAACGTTTGACCGGAGTCTCGCATGCGTAGAGTCCAACCAATTAAATTTATGTGTATCTTTCAAATGCCTTCACTTTGGCGCGCTGAGATCGGAAATCTACCCTGCAGCTAATAAGCTAATGTATGTTTATATATATATATATATTCGTCGGTTACGTTTTTATTGGATTTGGTAGACGGAAACTGAAAGAAGCCTGTCGGATATATGTATATATATATATGTTGTGTATATGTGGTCTGTGTGTGTATATTTGTGTGTGTTTGTGTATTGTATTTGTCCTATTATGTATATATATACATATACATACATATGCCCTCACATGCCTTATGTATATTATAAAACACACACATGAACGCATAAGTACGTATTAAAGAAAATATACACTCATTTGTGTACATATAGTACACATCTGTTTCCATATATACAAATAGAATTATACACACATGTAAACGTTCTCATATTTCAGAGAACCTCGCGTACACACGCGGACGCATACATATTCGCACACACACACACAAGCATGTATTATATATATATATATACATATATACTACATATGTTTAGTAAGATACACACATGTCTATCTATCTATCTATCTATCTATCTATCTATCTATCTATCTATCTATCTATCTATCTATCTATCTATCTATCTATCTATCTCCCTCTCTCTCTCTCTCTCTCTCTCTCTATCTATCTATCTATTTAACAATCTCTTATGCTCTCCCCCTCCCTCTCTCTCTCCTCTCTCTCCACCCCCTCTCTCTCCACCCCCTCTCTCTCTCGCGAGTGTGTGCATTATATCTCTTTCACCATTTCATCTACTCGTTCTACTTTCGCTTTCAAAAGCAGTGACATTATAAATTTATGAGATGCATTGTTTATTTACAATGCGTTATTACACGTAAAAACATGCGTTTAATGTTATTTATATGGTATTTACGATCAATTCCATAAATTTGGACTGATGCAATTATGTTTCAGTAATAATTTCGTATGTTATTAATATAACAACCAGAACAGTGTAAAACATATTAGCCCAATATATGACCTCGTTAAAACAGACTTAACACCTAGATATACTTCTTAGAAATTCCATGACAGGTTTACGCAATAGCATGGTGCACAATAGGATCCTGTTCTTAACCTTGGTTTTGCTAGCTGTTGTGTGTGAGGTGTACAACAGCCGTTCCCTTTCAAATTGGACATTCAGAGGTATTGAGGAAATACAGAGGCGTGGCATAGACGTGGCTGTGTGATAAGCAGCTTGCTTCCCAACCACATGGTCCTGGGTTCAGTCCAACTGCGTGACACCTTGGATAGGTGTCATCTATAGCCTCGAGCCAACTAAATCCTTGTAAGTGGATCTGGTACACGGAAATTGAAGGAATCCTGTCGCATAATGCAGTAAACGACGGATGCATTTACCGTTTAGTTGCAGAGCAAAACGAAAACTGAGAGTTCTTACACGAATAAAAGGGGAGATAACTTTATGAAATAAAAAAAAATTATATCTCTGGAATTTTAATTTTTAAAGCTTAGAAAGATTACCTTATATATTTTTAGCGGGTTAAGGAAGGGGCATCCACACACATGTTTCAGCTTTACTGAACCTCATTAGCACAGTATAACATTAAAGGTACTTTGTTCGCTGAACAGAGAGATTTCTACAAGTAGAAGAGTTAGAGTGCATTTTGGACGGCATACACAGTTACTCAAAATGAGTAATAGGGGAGATAACTCAAATAGGTCAATAGCATTTCTACATTGATTATTCAGGTAGGTTGTGATGTACTAACTGACGTGAGCAAAACAAAGAAATCTAAACAAACTGAAATTTGCTTCTTAGTTTCATGTATATATATGTATGTATATATGTATGTATACATACGTATGTATATATATATATGGTGTGTGTGCGTGTGCGCAACTGTGTGCATGTATATATATTTACATATATATATATATATATATATATGTATATATATATATATATATATTACACATACAATTACACACACTAACACACATTTCCATGTATATATCAACATTCATAATTACGTATATATATATATATATATATATATGTGTGTATGTGTATTTGTGTGTGTGCAGATGTGTTTGTATGAGTGTGTGCATGAATTCACACACATTAAAAGATATATATGTATACATATATATAAATATATGCATATATGTACACACACACACATCCACATACATACATACATACATACATACATACATAAATATATATATATATATATAAAATCATAAATGTAGCAGAATATTGCGAAACTCACAAATACACACGTACACATACGCATGTGTGTGCGCGTGTCTCCGTATTCATACATATTTACATATGTACATATATACATACGTAAATATATACATACACACACGCATATACTCGCATATGTATATGTATGAACACGTGCATATCTGCACACGCATATATACGTATTAATTTGTGTGTGTGTGTGTGTGTGTGTGTATGTGTGTGTGTGTGTGTGTGTGTGTGTTGTGTGTGTGTTTGTGAGTGCTTATAAGATACTAGATTATATATTTATAAATGTGTGTATGTGTGTGTGTGAATGCATATATATATATATTTATATGTATATCTATGTATATCACCCCTCATATGCATGTATATAACCTTCATCATTACCACCACCACCAGCACCACCAGCAGCACCACCACCACCACCACCACTACCACCAACACCTTCTTCACCATCACCGCCATCATGTAAGTGTAGCCAATATATAACACATGGAACAGACAAGACAACTGTTATCATTTACAGGTATACCCATCGCCATGAAACAACAAGAATAAAAGTACAATGAAAAAATACACACAACAAAAATGCACACACACACACACGTACATATAACAAAAATGTATATAAACAAATATAACAAAATAAAAATAAAAATATAAAAATCAACTCCTCTCTCCGCCTCCTTCACGTTCTCCCTTACCACTCCGGTTTCCACCACACACACGTTAAACCACAAACATGCAACTCATATATTATCTGAATGTTAAATAGCATTCTTTTTTCTGTTGCTGTTCAATTTGACCTTTACCGTGGATCAGGGTCACTTTCAGTCGTTTCTTTCTTCTTTCTATGTTTTAATAACATATACACCGAGAAAGATCTTCCAAGTAATAATAATAATAATAATAATAATAATAGCAATAATAATAATAATATAATATAATAATAATAATAATAATAATAATAATAATAATAATAGCAATGATAATAATAATAATAATAGCAATAGCAATAATAATAATAGCAATAATAATAATAATAATAATAATAATAATAATAATAATAATAATAATAATAATAGCAAAAAATAATAATAATAATAATAATAATAATAATAATAATAATAATAGCAATAATAATAATAGCAATATAATAATAATAATAATAATATAATAATAATAATATAATAATAATAATAATAATAATAGCAATAATAATAGCAATAATAATATAATAATAATAATAATAATAATAATATAATATAATAATAATAATAATAATAGCATAATAATAATAATAAATAATAATAATAATAATAATAAAATATAAATTATTTGCTTGCTTTCTTTTAATATATATATATATATATATATATATATATATATATATGCATTATGAACGTGTGCATATATTTGTTCTTAATATTTATACAATCTTTATTCACCAAAAATATAGGTCATATTTCACAATAGTTTTTTTTTAATGTTTTGTTATTGTTCATAATTTTTTGTTGTTGTTGTTGTTGTTGTAGAAGTGATACAACTATGGTATTATACGTGTGTCTTAGTTGTGATTGATCTTATTAGCTTTTAGTTAATAATATCGGTTTGTGTTAAAATATGGTTTGAATATTCGTAGAATTTCGTTAAGTAAAACGTATCAGTTACAAAAGAACGTTCATAGGATACGACTAGCGTTTACGATATCAGCGATATTGGTAGCCATTTATATATCTTGCATAATATAAATACACCATGAAAGGCAAATTATCTTCTATGAACGTGCCGTGTTAAAAAACACACAATATATATATATAGGCGCAGGAGTGGCTGTGTGGTAAGTAGCTTGCTTACCAACCACATGGTTCCGGGTTCAGTCCCACTGCATGGCACCTTGGGCAAGTGTCTTCTACTATAGCCTCGGGCCAACCAAAGTCTTGTGAGTGGATTTGGTAGACGGAAACTGAAAGAAGCCCGTCGTATATATGCATATATATATGTGCGTATGTATGTGTTTGTGTGTCTGTGTTTGTCCCCATAGCATTGCTTGACAACCGATGCTGGTGTGTTTATGTTCCCCGTTACTTAGCGGTTCGGCAAAAGAGACCGATAGAATAAGTACTGGGCTTACAAAGAACAAGTCCCGGGGTCGAGTTGCTCGATTAAAGGCGGTTCTCCAGCATGGCCGCAGTCAAATGACTGAAACAAGTAAAAGAGTAAAAAGAGTAGAAAGAGTATATATATATATATATATATATATATATATATATATATATATATCGGTAGAAGGCGGTGAGGTGACAGAATCGTTTGACTGTTTAGCGGAATTCCTTCTGGCACTTTATGTTCTGAGTTCGTATCCCGTCGAGGTCAGCTTTGTCGTTCATCTCTTGAAGATCGATAAAATAGAATACCAGTCAAGTACTGATGTCGTAGTAATCGATTTATCGCTTTCCCTCAAAATGATCGACCTTGCAACGGACCCTGCAACGGACCGGCATCCTATTTAGGTGGAATGTTCTCTTTCTATTACTTTATACGGCATGGAAACCGGGTAATCGAGAATAAAATTATATTGGAAGGAGACGGAACTCGTCTCAGAAATGCATCAGGTGTCCCAGAAATGCACATAGACACAAACATACACACACACACACACACACACACACACGGCATGGAAACCGGATAATCGAGAATAAAATTATATTGGAAGGAGACGGAACTCGTCTCAGAAATGCATCAGGTGTCCCGGAAATGCACATAGACACAAACACACACACACCACACACACACACACACACACACGGCATGGAAACCGGATAATCGAGAATAAAATTATATTGGAAGGAGACGGAACTCGTCTCAGAAATGCATCAGGTGTCCCGCAAATGCACATAGACACAAACACACACACACCACACACACACACACACACACACACACACACACATTTAGTGTTTTTAAGTACAGCGCGTACATAGGATCTCCGGACGAATCCCGTAGAAAATTTTGTCTGTCATGATATATTTACTATAAGTGTAAGCTACATAAATGCTTACTTGAATCTAATACTGCTCCTGTTGCTTTTAATGGATATTAATATAGACTTGCGTGTTGCGTCTTATATCCTCTGCTCATTTCATACTAATCTTGTTTCGACGGACTACACTTATACTACACTTATACTACACTTCCTGTTTTAGTTTTTTTTCCGTCCCATTAACCTCTGGTAACTTTTTAGAAGTAAATTTTCTCTCTCCTGCACCCTGTTTTATTCACTTTATACTTTCTGTTTCTCTGTTTTCTGTCTTCTAGTTTCAGCTCAGAGCTGCGGCCATGCTGATGCACCGCCGTTTTGTGTTACACTGTTATTGCGACGAACCTCGTCTAATATGTGGCACTTGGTGAAGAATGGAGTTTGATACAGCTACTCTCATTTGCACCTCTTGCCGTGTGGTAGGTTCATCTGGGACTCTTGACAGGAAGATGTCCAGTTTTGATTAAAAAACCGCTACATCTACTTTGTGCAAGTTCCTCAGACTCTTTGGGAGAATATTAAAAAGCTGTGGGCCCTTATTATAACTTCTGTTATAATAAAACAATTGACAAAGAAGATGCTCAAAATACTGTCTTAAAACATTAAGTTCAATTATCAGTAACTGTAACAAATAACAAAGGAGCGTTGTGGCTTGCTTACAGCATTACGATAAAGAAATAGAATAACGAAGGCAGATAGCTTCTTCCAACGTGAAAAGGAAAACTTTCATAACTTACTAGCAGTATCGCCCGGCGTTGCTCGGATTTGTAAGGGAAATAACTATATAAGCATTTTTAGAGAGAGTTACTTCCCTTATAGATGCCAATTCGGGCTTTCTTAGCCATTTCTGTTTTGGTGTCTTCAAGCCATGAAGTCGTTGTTCTAAAAGAACGCTGGTCTCCTTGACAACGCTTTACGACGTTGATTTCCTTACACTCCCTTCCCCACAGCTTCACGAGGGAGGGAAGAAGGGGGAGAAGCAAACAGGTGCAGCTGTGAGCGTAGACGCCAACTCCGCCGCCATCGACACACGAAAAATTATGCATTAAAATGGAATAAAAAATGATGTTAAATTATTTTTAAAATCGTAGACTCATCGTAGACGCGCGCTAATACTCAGACATGCTCGATATGAATCACGACTATGAGATACCCGAATTTGGTTAAACTGCACCGCAAAATGTGGGAGTAGTTAGGAATCTAAATCGAAGGGGACAGACACTCACACAACTACAGTTTTATATATATAGATATTTCGGGCACAGACGCTCATCATCAAATGCAAACAACCAAGAAACATTGGTCTATAGAGCACTGGCCATGTTAATTGGTACTATATA
The DNA here is from genome assembly GCF_006345805.1 of Octopus sinensis. Taxonomy (NCBI): domain Eukaryota; kingdom Metazoa; phylum Mollusca; class Cephalopoda; order Octopoda; family Octopodidae; genus Octopus; species Octopus sinensis. Next base: position 5,392 of record NW_021825782.1, on the reverse strand, counting down.
AACTAAAATATGTGAACTGTTTACATCTGATGATGGATCTTTCTGCAGGAAATATACAACGGTTATTAAAATTTTTCCTTTTCATGCTATAAGAGGTTCTCCATTTTCACTATTTTGTTACTCTTTACTCTTTTACTTGTTTTAGTCATTTGACTGCGGCCATGCTGGAGCACCGCCTTTAGTCGAGCAAATCGACCCCGGGACTTATTCTTTGTAAGCCCAGTACTTATTCTATCGGTCTCTTTTGCCCAACCGCTAGGTTACGGGGACATAAACACATCAGCATCGGTTGTCAAGACACAAACATATGCACAAAACTATATATTATATATATTATATATATATATATATATATATATATATATATATATATAATACATATATATAACAGGTCTTTCAGTTTCCGTCTACCAGATCCACTCACACTGAATATTGAAACCGCGACGCAAATTTGGCTAGACAGTTATTTCTATGACGGTTGAGATGACAAGAGAAATTAAACGTGATTATATAATGCTTGTTATTTAGTTAATTAGCTCTTTAATTTGGTTAAGGTCAGACTGGAGCATTGCATAAATAGTTTAGTATTCTATCTTTTGTGTTGTCTATGTGCATGATAGGAGGCGGAGGTAATATGCATTTATTTTTCGTTTTTCGTTTTTCGTTTTTCGTTTTTACAATTTACGTAGCATCTTTAGTAGTTGGATCAAAGAATCAAACAAACTACTAGAGGTCGCTGCTGATCTGCTTTTTGGCTCTGGCCTTTTGCAGATGGTTGATCTGGGATGCGAGAGAGACCTGTATTTCGGTACATTTTTTAAAGGTCTCAAAAAGAATCTTTGATCAAGGTTTGATAGACCTTTATGGATGCAGCTGTATAATTGCAGACTTTTAAAGGCCAAAAATGCTGCCGTAAAAGTTCCGACTATAGCAGTTTCAGGAAGGGCGTGTTAAGATTTAAGATCTAACAGTTCTTCCTCATTCCTATGGTCTTTTTTTCTTTCTTTTCTTTCTTTCGTAAATGCCAAAGTTCGCAACAAAATTTTTGAGAATCTTACACACACATACACGCACACATACAGACACATACACAGATTCATACACACACATACGTACATACATACATACATGCATGCATACATACATACATACATACATACATGCATGCATACATACATACATACATACATACATACATACATACATACATACATGGATGCATGTATGCATACATACATACATACATATATATGGATGCATGTATACATGCATACATACATGCATACATACATACATACATACATACATACATACATACATACACATACATACATACATACATGCATACATACATGGATACATACATACATACATACATACATACATACATGGATACATACATACATACATACATACGTACATACATACATACATACATACATACATACATACATACATTTAGACATACGTACATACACTGGTTCAGGAACGAAATTTGTTTTGAGGGTGCAAACCCAAGTCCAAAATCTTTTACAAACAAGGCCTTATTGTTTTATTTATTTATTTATTTATTTTTTTCTTTGTTCTTTGAGAGAAATCTAACTTCAAACTACTTTTTTACAGATCCCTTTTTACGCAATATTTTCCAAACCTGAGAAAAGTCAGTAGGGGGGCAAATTCTGATTTTGAACCCCACAGAAATTTTAGTAAGGCATTTGTTATATGTGTGTATATTATAATTTTCATTTTCGTAAATAAATAAATAAGTTAACATAATTTAATGTCTAAAAGTTGATGAACCACCTTTTGATCCAATCCATTTTCTTACTGCTATATAAGTTAATGGTAAAATATCTCTTTACCTTCACCCATTTAGTACACTTGGTAGTGTAATTGCAATGCAATTAAAAAGCACTTGTGTATTAATAATTGAGTATTCTACCAGAAGTATATTGGACAAATATTATCCCTTAATTGGTTGGATTCACAACCCCTAACTTTCTTGGAGTTATATATATTTCTTTACTACCCACTAGGGTCCAAACACAGAGGGGACAAACCAGGACAGACAAAGGGATTAAGTCGATTACATCGACCCCAGTGCGAAACTGGTACTTAATTTATCGACCCCGAAAGGATGAAAGGCAAAGTCGACCTCGGCGGAATTTGAACTCAGAACGTAACGGCAGACGAAATACGGCTACGCATTTCGCCCGGTGTGCTAACGTGTCTGCCAGCTCGCCGCCACTTGGAGTTATATATATATTATGTATGTATGTATGTATGTATGTATGTATGTATGTATGTATGTATGTATGTATATATTTCGTTTTCGTATTTCGTTTGCAAGATTCTTTATGTGAATTTGTATGTTGAAGCATATTTTATTGTGTCCAAGGCACTAAAAGAGAATGACTCTCCCCCAACACACATACATACGTGTGTGCGAGCGCGTATGTGTGTGAAGGGTCCTCTAATATTTGACTGATACTTTAATCTTATCAACTCCCGATGGCATGAAAGGAATCTACTCGTGCATACCTGCGAAAAAATCTGTTGGGGAAGGCTGGTAGTTATCCTGTTATATATATATAAGTCTTCACTCTCCACGTCACCGATGTAAAAGGACCCCTCTTTATGTTTGATGGAGCTAATCACCAGGGTCATCATCATCTCAGGTATTGTCGTCAGAACATTAAAAGCTGGAACAGATACCATATGACATCTCTTTCGAACGTTTAATAGCTCCACCAATCCACCGCTCTCAATTGATGCAGTTTTAACAACCAGATAATAATGAACGATAAGGGTGACATCGGCTGAATTTGAACTCTCTTTAAAGAATTTGATTGGCAGTCTTCAGTCAGCACCGAAAGGGATAAGATTTTGTGCCGTTGGACATATTGTCCTTTATCCAGTTAAATATAACATCTATATATAGACAAAATGTATTTCAAAGATGCTTTAGAAGCAGTCTATGTAACTGGGTACATCTTATTGTAGAGTCGGAAGAAATACCACGACACTAGTAATTCGGCCAATTCACAGTGTTCCTGCCTCAGTGTGTATTTCTTTGTTCTCAGAATAAGGAATTTCCAGAGTGTCAACAGGTCGATTGTATCTCTTTAGCAAATATTTACGATACCAAAGCACCGAGTTCTAGGGAAGATTCTGCGGAAATATTTTTTAGAGTGAGATACGGTTTTCAAACATACATATTCCCATGTCATGGACGTTTCGGAATCTTGACTTGATTCTCTCTTTAAAGAATTTGATTGGCAGTCTTCTGTCAGCACCGAAAGGGATAAGATTTTGTGCCGTTGGACATATTGTCCTTTATCCAGTTAAATATAACATCTATATATAGACAAAATGTATTTCAAAGATGCTTTAGAAGCAGTCTATGTAACTGGGTACTTCTTATTGTAGATTTTTGTCTATATCTGGCAAATAATTTGAAGAGAAATGAAGGATCCGGTATTGGTCTTTGTGGTCTTCGTCTTATTACCTCAGACTCTTCGGGCAGGATTCCGTCAGCCGCCACCATTCGACTTCTGTTTCTTTTAAAAGGAAACCAGAGACTAAAACGATCAACCTCCTTATTATATCAACGTGATACAGTTTAGGACATAAGCGATATACGTCGATCTTTTCAAAGGTCTTTTGGCGAAATCATGGCATATACAATTTAGCCCATATTTTGCCGTATCTCGAGAAGATCAGATTTCTCAACCTATTGATCAATTGGTAAAATCGTTAACCAGTTGACAAAAGAATAATGAAGAAGAGAAATAGAAAAAGTGCTTGTGCTAATCATTGACATAATGAGACACAACAAAATATGTTCCAACACACGATGTAATATCTTGCAAACCAAATACAACTAATCTACAATAAGAAGTACCCAGTTACATAGACTGCTTCTAAAGCATCTTTGAAATACATTTTGTCTATATATAGATGTTATATTTAACTCGATAAAGGACAATATGTCCAACGGCACAAAATCTTATCCCTTTCGGTGCTGACTGAAGACTGCCAATCAAATTCTTTAAAGAGAGAATCAAGTCAAGATTTCGAAACGTCCATGACATGGGAATATGTATGTTTGAAAATCGTATCTCACTCTAAAAAATATTTCCGTAGAATCTTCCCAAGAACTCGGTGCTTTGGTATCGTAAATATTTGCTAAAGAGATACAATTAAAACCATCCATATAATATATCTTGCAAACCAAATATAACTAATTCTCCAGAAATTGATTGCTTTGTAGAAACTTCGCCAGACATTTTCCGGGATTGGAAATGCGTGTTTTTCTTTCCCTCTGGACAGAAATCCATTTCATTATTATGTATTTTTCTATTCCTGAGCGTTATACTAATACATCTGTTTGTTTTGTACACCACCTGTCTTCGTCTTTTGTTTTTTTCGTAAACTATCCCTATATATATCACACGCTCACGTGGTCGCACATATTGATCCTATCTCTTCTTGCCACAACGAACTTCTCCACTGGACTCTTTACTTACTCTTCATCTACCATTTACAGATTCGTTTGGATACTTACCCTCCGGCTGCACCTCCCCTACACACGGATCACAGTGGACTCTACTCTTGATGAGAAATCCTTGCAATACACCACGACGTCTAAAAAACCTTTGAACTTTACGTAAAACTGTCTTTTTTATCATTACTTTATTTTTATATTTATTTTTATAATTTCTAAACTTTCCTGTATTCCTCGTGTTTGACCCTTCTGTCCGGCACTAGTCGCCATGATAGATCGTTAGCCACTACACACATTTTTTTCTCTCCTTGTTTTTTCTGTGTCCCTCTCTGTAGAAGAGCGTAGGCTCGAAACGTAAAAGACTTTTTCTATTCCTGAACGTTATACTATACATCTGTTGTTTTGTACACCAGCTGTCTTCGTCTTTTGTTTTTTTCGTAAACTCTCCTATATATATATATATATATATATAGATATATTATATATATATATATATATATATAATGAATGATAGATAGGGGTTCTCATTGCTATTGTGTAGTGTTTTAATAAAGTATATGATTCGGTATTATCTGATAGTTGATGATTGATTTAGATATATTTCTCCATTTTCTCATTTTGTGTATATATATACATACACACACACACGCGCGCACACACACACACATACACACGCACACACACACACACACACACACACACACACACACACACACACACATATATATATATGAAGATAGAAAACTCCGAATGATCTGTCCTTAATTTTTCCTGTCCTTTTTCATATCATCTAACTGTCCGGATGTTTTGTTGTCGCCTGTTACGTTCTTATTTCATTTTTGTTTTCTTATATACATATACATACATACATATATATATATTAAT
>NW_021825781.1:12500-14567 GCF_006345805.1 Octopus sinensis | reverse complement strand
GTACATGAATACTATACATATATTTGCAATAAAAATACTTAACATTTAAGATGGTAATAACAATCAGTTTTAATGTCTCCATTAAAGATCATTGTTAAATCATTGTTTGCGGTTGTTTGCTACAATTTTTCTTATAGAAGGAGGTCGATAGGACAGGGAAGGGTGAAGGGAAAAATACATGCAAGTGAAGATGGGGTGAGAGAATGAATGAAAGAAAGAAAGAAAGAAAGAAGGAGAGGAAGAAAGAATAGAAAGAGTTTAAAGTTATTCATGAGGTGGATGTAATATTTTGCAAAACGTTGCAATTTCGGTATTAATATAAAATAATGATCACTTTACTCCTACTACCACTTCTGCTGCTGCTGCTGGTGGTGGTGGTGATGGTGGTGGTAGTGGTAACGATGATGATGATGATGATGATGATGATGATGATGATCCCGACGAAAATATGGAAATGATTATGAAAACAAGAATGATAATATGATGAAGAATGAATAGGATGATGATGATGATGACGACGATAAAACAAACGGTTCAAATATTGGCGCAAGTCCTGTCACTTTCAGCGAAGCGGGTAAGTCGATTATTTGACCCCAGTATGCAACTGGTACGTATTTTATCGAAGTCGAAAGGATGAAACGCAAAGTCGATCTCGGCGGAATTTGCACTCAGAACGTAAGGACGGGCGAAATGCCGCTAAGTATTCTAAGTGTTTGGGAGACAAACACAGACACACAGACACACAGACACACGCACAAACACACACACACACACGCACGCAACACACACCACACACCACACACAAAAAAAAAAATATATATATATATATATACATATAATATATTATATATATATATATATATACATACTACATATATACATACATACATGCATACATCCATCCATCGATACATACATACGTATATATATACTTATATTTTTTAATAATATATTAATATTATTAATATAAGGAAATCAATATCGAAATCATCATAAAGATATACTCGTGTGAAAGACGCATATATATATATATATATATGGCTCAGTGGTTAGAGCGTCGAGCTTACGATCGTGAGGTTGTGGGTTCGAATCCTGGACCGGGCTGCGTGTTGTGTTCACGTTGCTCCAGTTCACTCAGCTGTAGAAATGAGTTGCGACGTCACAGGTGCCAATCTATATCGGCCTTTGCCTTTCCCTTGGATAACACTGGTGGTGTGGAGAGGGGAGGCTGGTATGCATGGGCAACTACTGGTCTTCCATAACAGCCTTGTCCGGATTTGTGCCTGGGAGGGTAAGTGTCTAGGCGCAATCCCATGGCCAGTCATGACAGAAGGGGTTCTCAACAGTATATATATAATATTATATATATATATATATAATATATATATATATATATATATTATATATATATATAGCCTTCTTTGGATCTTTCTTTTCCTATGTTTCTAACGAAGAGCTCCGCTCGAAACGTTAAACCCTCCTTCTTTCCTTCTTCCTGAGCGTCCAATAATACTATACTTGTTGAACGTCCTCGCGCTGTTGGTTTTCTCTTTGTGTTTTCATGTTGGGATTAACTATATATATTGGTTGGCATCCTTTATGTCTCGGGAGACAATGGAGTTATATTATATATATATATATATATATATATATATATATATTATATATATAATATATATAATATATATATATAAATATATAAATATATATATATATATATAAATATATATATATAAATATATATATATATATATATTATATATATATATATATATATATATATATATATATAAAGACATATACATATTATATATATATATGGAGAAACATGGTTTCATTGAAATTTGCTGGTACCCTTGAGTTTCAAGCGCGATGCTAGTCGTCTGCCATTTTGAATTTGAATACAGAAGTTGATTGTTATTACCGTAACGTTGGCTGGCGATTGGTCGAGGAAGGTCCCGCGGTGTCGTGGTTTGATGTTAGTATATGGGTAACACTTAGTTAGAAAATACTGCATGGCGGTAGACCACCTTAGTACCAGCTACTACTCTGTACCCCCTGCACCAT
>NW_021825781.1:0-7500 GCF_006345805.1 Octopus sinensis | reverse complement strand
ACATACATACATAAATACATACATACATACATGCATACATACATACATACATATATATATATATATTATATATATATTATATTATATATGCATATATATATATATATATATATATATATATATATATATATATATGTATGTATGTGTATGTATGCAAGTGTGTATGTGTAAAGGCTATTTGCCAACATAATGTGGTTGTCCTGGAAGAGACAATCGCTATCGTTGCTTAACCCCAGGAAATACCGTTTCCCGCTGGCTATACGACACAATATCTGTGTCCATATATTTTCGAAGAGGGAGTTCAGCACCCCCATCCAGCACAAAACAACATCTGTGCACCGGTTTCTGGGTTATTAACCATTATCAACACAGAGTAGCTACTTGACTAGGTGGTGTTGCTGAATTCACCGTTGGAAAATATATAGCTTTTAAAGTGATACACAGTCACTGATTTAATAAAATATGAATATTATTTCTAAATCTCTCAAAGAGAGATATCCAGTAACAGTTCTTTAAAGGCTATTTGCCCCTGGAAGGCATGATTGTTACTATTGTTTAGCCCCAGGAAATATCGTTTCCAGCTGGCTATACGACACTTTAAATAATTGTTACTGAACATGTCTCTTTGAGAGATTTAGAATTAATAATATTTCTATAATATATAGATATATTTCTAGTAGACAGAGTTTTGTCAATCAGGCGTCGCTGAAAACATATTGAGAGATAATTTGAAACAAACTTACTGCTATAAACCGAACATTAAAAAAATCTTTAAAAAAATTATCCCCAATAAATTAACGCATGTTAATCGCGCAAGTAGAAAAACCACTTCATGTTTCCTTAATTAGTTATATAATACTGACTCTATCATGCGCGAAGCACGAGTAAAGGTTATACGTAATCTAATTCCGTATGTAAATTGATTTTCTGATTTCCGTATCATGTAGAAGATTCCTAACATATGTTGACCCTGTAAATGTGGAAATTAGTGGTGTGGTTTCTGTACCGCTGAAAAGAAAACAATACTAAAATATCCTGAACGAATCTTACAATTTATCTCATTCAACTTCAGATCTATTTAACAATTGCCATCAAATTGATAAGTAACTTAAAAATACAGTAAAATCAAACACCATCAACATAAATGTATACTCTCTCTTTTACTCTTTTACTTGTTTCAGTCATTTGACTGCGGCCATGCTGGAGCACCGCCTTTAGTCGAGCAAATCGATCCCGGGACTTATTCTTTGTAAGCCCAGTACTTATTCTATCGGTCTCTTTTGCCGAACCGCTAAGTGACGGGGGACATAAACACAGCAGCATCGGTTGTCAAGCAATGCTAGGGGGATAAACACAGACACACAAACACACACACACACATACATATATATAAATATATATATATATACATATATACGACAGGCTTCTTTCAGTTTCCGTCTACCAAATCCACTCACAAGGCATTGGTCGGCCCGGGGCTATAGCAGAAGACACTTGCCCAAGATGCCACGCAGTGGGACTGAACCCGGAACCATGTGGTTGGTTAGCAAGCTACTTACCACACAGCCACTCCTGCGCCTATGTATACTTAACTATTAAAAGCATTATTTTAGAAGCTTAAATCTCTGTTATCTCTCTGGATAGGGGTACGGAATAATAACTTCGTCGATTTGCATCCTTTTGTGTTACTGATAATCTTTATTATCATGAAGTCGTACACTTTGTAAGTCCACATGGCTTGTATTATATGCACTTTCTCACTAATCTTATTAATATGAGCTGTTATAGTTAGCTTGTTATATATTCTATTGATTCTCTTTTGCCGAATCGCTAAGTTGCGACTATGAAAGTCAAAGGAAGAATACTTCAAGAAAACATTAAGGCCGAAAATAAATCGGAAACACTTAATAGTACCACTTCTACAAAAATAACAACCTCCTCTTCCTTAAATTACATTATACAAAAACACGTATGTTTGAAAAGATAATCAAAAGCGCTCACGTGCTCCAGAAAAACACTTCTAAAAACTTAAGTGACGTTCTGATAATGAATTTACAACTTTTTTAAAAACATAATTTTGTTTGAAAAAATCTCTTTTGTACTCAGTAAAACTATGTCAACTGATTTTTACAAAATCTTTTAAATATATTGGGTTGTCCGGAAAGTTCGTGCTGATTTATAGTAGCTTACCTTTCGACTTATTTTATAACATGGTTGAGTCCATAAAATAGGATTTGACTACACCTCCACTTATAGCACAGTTTAAGCTATCTTTTCGTGGAAGAAGGTCTATATTCCTATAACCTGTGTTAATTCTGTAACCCTTTAAAATGGAAGATAAGAAAGTTCATTTTCGGCAGTTGATGCTTTTGGAACCAGACAAAAATTGCTGCTGCTCAACTGGGATGTGTTACACCACCCTCAATATTCACCAGATATTGCTCCTTCGGATTTCCACTTATTCAGGTCTCTGCAGAATAGTCTTAATGGTAAAAATTTCAATTCTTTGGATTACGTAAAAAGATACCTTGATGAATTCCTTGCCACGAAACTACCGCAATTCTGGGAAGAGGGTATTTTCAAGTTAAAGGAAAGATGGAGACGCATTGTGCAACAATGCGTCTCCATCATATTTGGTTGATTGAAAAATGTAATGGTAAGTATTTATTGATCTTTTTCTTTTCTTTAAAAATCGGCACGAACTTTCCGGAAACTGAAAGAAGCCCGTCGTATATATGTACATATATATATGTATGTGTATGTTTGTCCCCCTAGCATTGCTTGACAACCGATGCTGGTATGTTTACGTCGCCGTCACTTAGCGGTTCGGCAATAGAGAGCGAAAGAATAAGTACTGGGCTTACAAAGAATAAGTCGCCGGGTCGATTTGCTCGACTAAAGGCGGTGCTCCAGCATGGCCGCAGTCAAATGACTGAAACAAGTAAAAGAGTATATACACATATGATATTAATACTGTTACCCCCAATCGCCACTACGAAGTCCCTGCAATAAATCTACAGATAATAGCAGGTAACCGAAGCTGTGCCATGCTTTACTCATCATCTATTTAAGGATTCATTAACGCAGACTGAGTCTGCTATAACGAAGCCTTAAACACATATACAACATCCAAAGGTATACTTTTTCCCTCTGAAGAACTCAAGTTATATAAATTTAACATTTACTTAATATTTACTGTGTGTTAATTGAAACAGCTGTAAGGAATGATGATTAATTTGCTGTTAATAATAAACAATTATTAACTTCCCAATCTCCATTTTCTTTATCTTCTCATATATATATATTCAATAAGGAGGGTGAAAAAAATTAGATATTAATTCAATAATACCCTTATTTTAACACCAAGCGACCTAGCACAATAAACCAGGGTATATATATATATATATATATATATATATATATATATATATATATATATATATATATATATATAGCGATTCGGCAAAAGAGACCCATAGAATAAGTACTGGGCTTACAAAGAATAAGTCCCGGGATCGAGTTGCTCGATTAAAGGCGGTGCTCCAGCATGGCCGCAGTCAAAATGACCGAAACAAGTAAAAAGAAAAAAAAGAGAATATATATATATATATACATACCGGCTCAATGCAACAACCACTATACTTAAGCTAGCATATATTAGCTGGTTCCGATTATATGTCGATAAACTTGCAAATATGTTTTTAATTATGCAACTGGTAGAACGCTAAAAGTACACCACCACCAACAACAGCAATAGTAACAACAACACGCAAAGCCTAAGCAACATGCTGAAATCCAAGGTGGATGTAGTTTTATTGTATACAGGACCAAAGAATCATTATATCCTCTGCTTCTTCTCCCTCCTCATACAATGACCACCACAACTGACCATCACCCATACGACTACTCTTTACTACTACTACTACTACTACTACTACTACTACTACTACTACTACTACTACTACTACTACTACTACTACTACTACTACTACTACTACTACTACTACTACTACTACTACTACTACTCCCACCACCACCACTACTACTACTACTACTACTACTACACTACTACTACTACTACTACTACTACTACTACTACTACCACCACTACTACTACTACCCATGATTTTGTCGTGCCTCCGCTTTTTTTTTTACCTCCTCCTTCCTAATGATATTTTTTCTAACGATATTTTTTTCTGATATTTGATTTTAAATGTCATATTCATTATACTATTATCAATTATCGTCACCAATGTGGAATAATACGACCCTCTAACCTACTAACCAGACAAGTAACCAGCAAACCAGCCAGCCAGCAAGCCCGCCGGATGACTTGCCAGTCTGTAAGCTACCCAAGCAGCACTGAGGCGGTCAAGCTACTAAACATCCAACAAGCCAACCAACCAACCAAGCGTCTATCCGCCTATCTATCCATCCATCCATCCAACCAATCACCGATCTATCAATCCATCCATCTTAAATACACTCACACCTGATATTTTTAAAAAGCACACATACGTACACCCATACACACGTACACACACAGACACACACACATACACAAACACACATACACACACACATACACACATACACACACATACACACACATATATATATACACACACACACATACACACACATATATATACACACACACACATATACACACACACACACATATATATATATATCGATGTGATGTATAGATATACTCTTTTACTCTTTTACTTGTTTCAGTCATTTTACTGTGGCCATGCTGGAGCATCCAACCAATCACCGATCTATCCATCCATCCATCTTAAATACACTCACACCTGATATTTTTAAAAAGCACACGTACGTACACCCAGACGCATGTACACGTACACATACACACACACACACACACACCACACACAAAATCTCTCTCTTTTCCTCTCTTATACATACGTATATTCTCTTATACTTCCTCCTTTCTCATTAAATTCTCTCTATCATATATGATCCAAGCTAACTTAATTGTCAAGTTTTGTGGTATCACGACCCATTCGAACAGGGAGTTCTTGTTGAGTGAGTTGTATCCAGGTATAATTGGCTTATTTTGTATCCCTTGAAAAATTATGTCCAGACCCCTATTAAAGGTGATAGGATCCTCTTTCCTCTTTGATCTGTTTTGTGACAATTTTAAAGAGGGCAAGGCCTGTTGAGGAAAAGAAATTGTGTTGCAACATTTTTATGTGTTGTGATCCTGAATTCGGCAGGGGACGTATGGCCCGTGGTGCTAACCTTGGATGAACTATGAAACTAATGCTAAGGTCGTTTGGGCAATGCTGGTGGTATATTCTCCACATCGTGCTAAAGATGTATTGCTCACAGTGGCGCTGGAGAGAATAGCGTTTCAATGCTTTAAGGTAGTCCCACTAATCGAGATCAGTCATGCCCTTAATTCTCTGGGGTGTTAGAATTTTCGAAGTGTTTTGTTTTATGTAGGGGACAGCAGTATTCGAGGTGTGACCGTACAAAGGAGGAGAAAAGAGGGTTGATGACACCGTTCTCTGGACCGGAAGGTTCTTAGGATTCAGGAGCTCAACCTACGAGCTGTATTGACCTTATTGTTGATGTGGGCCTTATAGCTGATATGCACTAGCGCTGTGTCTTTTTACAGATATTGTCTATAAGGAGATTTCTTTCTTGCTACAGTTTCTACAGCGACGATCTTTCATAAATATCAACAATATGCCTGATAGAAAGAATATTAGAAGATTGTGTTACATGCTAAACGCATTTGCAGTAGAGTCTCCCATTACATATAAGAAAGTAGTTAAAAACTTTGAACATCCAATATTTTGAACACAATTACTCGACGAAAACTTCCGCTGGGGGTTTTAAGATTGTAAATAACAAACAAGTGAAATAACTCCATTAATTTCATCCAGTTGAAGATTTGTTTTAAATTAAGCCGTTGAAAATAGTACTGGATCTTGGTTTTAAAGTCTAATGATGAATGTAACAGGCATGTTTCGGTTGTATTAGACCTCTTCAATGAAGTATATTCTGCTCAGTTGACAAGATGAAGTAATCAATCCAACCCGCTGTGTAGAATATGCAGATCTTGTACATAGAAATTATTGTAGATTTACTAAATGATAACAAAGTCTCGGTATATGAGGTCTAAATACAAAAAAGCTCAACAAATATAAAAAAGTAGAGATTACAATATCGGGAATGTAGAATAGGGTTACAAGAATAATCTTAGCCATTATAGAAACGCTTTGAATGTATGGTACAGATAAGCAACAGAAAAATTTCCACATGGAAAAAATATAATAGAAAATAGCAACCCCTGTAGAATATACTTTTGTCTTAGTTTTTACAGAAATTCTTAGACCAGAGGTTCACTTTTACTTGGATGGATTCCCCTCTTACTTGAATGGAGCCTCATACTCATTTCGATGTTTAAAATGTCCTGTTAGATTTATAGAATTAAATACGTCGTCACCCTTACGATTGGGACTCCCAAACGCTAGCCACTAAGCCATGCACCTCCATTGATGCTGATGCAAGCTTTTTCAACTCGGAGACCTGGTTTAAACACTTGCAATAGAATGGTCTTTGCCAGAGGCATCCAAGCTATCAACTGGTAGTATTAAACAAAGCGACAGATTTACTCTGCCATTCAAATGTTCATACTCTCCGGAAAACATCATCTGTTAAGAAAAGAAATGAAAGGTTCCTGTCTAAATCTGCTCTACTTAAGAATGACATTAGTGGAATATAGTACGTGTGACCTTAGTAGGACAATACCAATAATAACCGGAACACTGGGTAAAATAAAGAAGGACGTGAAGAGACTATGTAAACACCGTACTATGTATAAGCTCTCTCTACTAACTCTACACACAGTTCCAAGAAGTCGCTCAGCTTGGCAAACTCCACATCATACACAATACACTTTAAAATCAATAGCACCTGCTGTGACCATAAAATTAGTGGATCAACCAATCTAGATAGATATTCTATCACGGATTTGATACGCATAAAATCAAATCGCTATCTTTTCAACATGGCTCTTCTCTACCTCTTCTCACACCTGCGTATCTCACCGGGACGCTCCTTTCTTCTCTCTCTTTCTTTCTTTCTTTCTTTCTTTCTTTCTTTCTTTCTTTCTTTCTTTCTTTCTTTCTTTCTTTCTTTCTCTCTCTCTCTCTCTCTCACCCCCACCTCTCTCAGTCTCTTGTAACGATTTTCCTCCTCTCTCACTCTCTTTGTCCATATCTCGCAACTGTTTTCTCCCTCTTACTGTATTCATATCTCAAGATTCTCTTTCTCTCTCCTTCATATCTCATCTCTTTCTCTCTCTCTCTCTCCCTCTCTCTCTCTTTCTCTTTCATTCTCAAAATCTCACCGGTGTCTCTAATATCTTTCGATTCTCCTCTCTTTCCCGTTCTCTTTCTCTTTCTTTCTCCCTCTCTTCCGCTGTTTCCTTTGCTGTCTCCGAATCTTACCGGTGTCCCTTGC
>NW_021825780.1:0-2500 GCF_006345805.1 Octopus sinensis | reverse complement strand
AAAGAGGAGGAAGAAGGCATAAAGAAGAAAAAGAATTTGTATGTACCGAAGGGTCCTAAGTTAACCAGCATCAAGACTAAGAATTGCAGCAAAAACAAAAACCAGCATGGTGTCTGGTAAGCGTCGCTCACATTTGTATGCTTCTCGATGTAGGTTGCGTTTAACGCTTTTCTGTATCAGCAAACAGGTACAGTATTGATGAAAGAAAGCACATTCTCCATACACAGATATAAGAAGATTGTTCTTGAGAACAACTTCTTTATGGAGTGAGACGATAGAAAATGCAGAGAAACTGCCTGCATTACAACTTGAATGGAATCAATATAAGGTTAATATCTTTTGTGAAAATCAAGTATATCTACTCAAAATATTATCGTCCTTAACTGCGGAAAGTAGTTTTTATATCCCAATCTCTGGTTGACAAATGTCACGTTTAAAGCTATTTTTTGTTGAGATATGTCAAGTTAAGTGGTGCAATATGACTTTCAGAAAATGCTAATCTTATTTATTTATTTTTTCTTCTAGTGGATATTTAAAATGATTACTAGAATAGCCATGAAATTTAACTTTGCCGTTAAAAGGTTAAAAGTAAGGTTATCTTCGTGGCGCAGGCGATAATTCTGAACAATGGAAGTTTGTTATTCTGGGGTAAAATGTGAGGAGAATAATCTGGTAGTAACAGTAAGACATTTACGTTTGGTAAAAGGGAGGCATCATCATATTCTAAAACCGTTTTTAAATTCACATTATATAACGTGTTCGGGTTAAATTTGACGACTGTGTAATGTATCTTTCCTTCAGGAACAGCTTGGTGAATTGGGGAACGGTCAACGGCGTTGGAGATCATAAAGATTAAAGGTGTTGAGGGGAAAAAAGTTAGTTGACATGGAGGACTGGAAAGCATCTGAATATTGCCAAAAAGCTACCTGCATCGCGATGATTCACTGCTAGGTATTAAAATGCTGAAATAATGACTGCTACGAAGAAAATAACACACTGAATACGAAAGTACACCGGACTTCATTCTCACGCCGTTGAATAAGGCCTTAGACGCAATTCAGGCGGCTATGTGAAGCTGCTGGAGACAGAGGTCAATCCCTAGCTGGTGAGGGTTGCTGCTGTTATTTTCTTCGTACACAGAAAATAAAAATAATCCTTTACGCTCATATGTTTCCTGTTTAGCTGTCCACTTGTAAGGAATCAATACCTTTAAAATATTTTGTCAAATAAGATGTTTTATAGTAGTTGCTATTTAAATCAGTCACTAACTTGTGCGTCACTAGCTAGGACGTTGTTGAATTGACTAGTATAATCTATATATCATATATTTTTCTGACAGCGTTATTAAGAAATTTATAAATATTTTATACACAATCAATATACGATAAAATCTTTAAAAAGTTTTTATCAGTAGCCAGCATATAAAAGTAAACCTATTAAGGTGAAATCACATATATACAGGATCCGTACGGCTTTTGAGGACATTCCTTTTTTGGGTCATTGGTGCATTTTTTTCTAACGCTGTATAATCTTTGTTTCAGAAAATTATAATGGCAGACCCTCAGCTTACTCAAGAAATGAAGGGGCATGCTTTTAATTAATTCCTTTTTTGATAAATAAAGTTATTTGATATTATATATCTGTTTGTTTTTTTTTATAGGCATAAATCTGTCCTCAGATATCTTACGCACCCTGTAATTTTTATTAAGGGCATAGAAAAAGATCTAGGCTATATACATAATCAACATATATTAGCAAACCCAAGATAAATCTATTGCAGTTTCATTACCAGCTGTAATGTTTCGCTGTGGGGAATAAACAGACGTTATTACTGTTGCGCTCAGAGTAATAAAAGAAATTACCGTAACATATTTCATAGCTCGTTGGTCACTAGTCAGAGGATAAGTACCCTTCATACATCTATCCACTAAGGAAGCTTAGTAGAGTACCAGGCTGAAATGGCTAAACTTATTTGTATATCGCACATTTATTGACGGCGTGATAAATACTTAATGAGTATTTTCATACTTTATGCATAGGCAACCTATTTTAGAAAATCTATATTGTGTGTAGGATTATATATACATACGTATACATGTATATATATATATATATATATATATATTTCTTTACTACCCACAAGGGGCTAAACACAGAGGGGACAAACAAGAACAGACAAACGGATTAAGTCGATTCCATCGACCCCAGTGCGTAACTGGTACTTTATTTATCGACCCCGAAAGGATGAAAGGCAAAGTCGACCTCGGCGGAATTTGAACTGAGAACGTAGCGGCAGACGAAATACGGCTCGCATTTCGCCCAGCGCTCAACGTTTCTGCTCTCTTCTGCCAGCTCGCCGCCTTATATATATATGTGTGTGTGTGTGTGTGTGTGTGTGTGTGTGTGTTTGTGTGTGTGTGTTGGTGTGTGTGGTTGTATGTATGTATACATAATGCATATATATACATACATACATATAATATCTGTGTGTATGAATATA
>NW_021825779.1:0-15547 GCF_006345805.1 Octopus sinensis | reverse complement strand
TCCGCCATTTTTCTTACGGTACTTTTTGTCTCAATGCGTTTTCTTTGTCCTTCGTTCTTACTTTTGATATTGCTTACGTGCCTGAGTTCAAGTGTTAGTAGATACAATACCCATTTCACATCCTCCGGAGTAGACTCTGCTTTGACCTAACTCCCGGGCAGAAATCGTAAAATGAGCACCAGTCAACAGATTTTGGATCTTTGCGGTTGTGACGGCAGTTTTTTTTAATAATTTCCAAGTAACTAAACACTTGTTTAAACTTCGTATACTGGTAGAATGATATTACCCATCCGTTGTCACTCTGTAACTTCTAGTTACAAGTACTCATTTCACATACTATCTGAGTAGACTTTGCCTTTGACCTAAGAGAAATCGATAAAATGAGCACCAGTCAACAGATTTTGGATCTTTTCGGTTTGACCGGCAGTTTTTTTTAATAATTTCCACGTAACTAAACACTTTTAAACTTCGTATACTGGTAGAATAGTATCACCCATCCGTTGTCACTCTGTAACTTCTAGTTACAAATACTCATTTCACATACTATCTGAGTAGACTTTGCCTTTGACCTAAGAGAAATCGATAAAATGAGCACCAGTCAACAGATTTGGGATCTTTTCGGTTTGACCGGCAGTTTTTTTAAATAATTTCCACGTAACTAAACACTTTTAAACTTCGTATACTGGTAGAATAGTATCACCCATCCGTTGTCACTCTGTAACTTCTAGTTACATATACTCATTTCACATACTATCTGAGTAGACTTTGCCTTTGACCTAAGAGAAATCGATAAAATGAGCACCAGTCAACAGATTTGAGATCTTTTCGGTTTGACCGGCAGTTTCTTAAAATAATTTCCACGTAACTAAACACTTTTTAAACTACGTATACTGGTAGAATGTGTTTATAAAACATCTTTTTCTCTTGGCTTTATTGAGAAAATTCTATAGTTTGTAAGATATTTGTTGTTTTTTTTCTTCAATTTCTGCAATTTCAACCAATCAATGACGTCTATTGAAGTAAAAAAAACATTGTGTACCGTATGAATATGTCCCTTGTTTAAGAAACAGGATCTTTTCGGTTTGACCGGCAGTTTTTAAAAATAATTTCCACATAACTAAACACTTTTAAACTTCGTATACTGGTAGAATGATATTACCCATCCGTTGTCACTGTAACTTCTGACGAAATAACTTCTAAAATACAAACTTTTGTCAAAAACGTTTATTAATTGAATACAGATTATATGCATTATATACAGGCCTTTGATAAAGTCGATCATGGAATGATATGTCACAAACTACGTGATCTTGGCATAGTTGGAAAATTGGGAGAATGGCTTCATGACTTTCTGAAGGATAGAAGTCAGGTGGTAGTAGCCAATGGGGCCACCTCCAATAACACGCAAATAGTGAGCGGTGTTCTGCAAGGCACTGTTTTGGGACCACTACTGTTTATAATGGCCCTCTCAGACATGCCCTCAGCCACGCAGAGAGCCACGATCACAAGGTATGCAGATGATACAAAAGTTTCACAGGCAATACAGAACCCTGAAGACACTATGCACCTGCAATGTGAGCTGGACAAAATATACAAGTGGGCTGAAAAGAATAGCATGCAGTTCAATGCTGGAAAGTTTCAAGCTTTATACTATCAGCATGCAAAACTGAATGCAATACCCAATGAATACACTGGACCCGGAGGGATTGCAATCCCAGAGGCACAATCAGTGCGTGACCTGGGTATTTACATGAGTAATGATGCAACCTTTCATGTGCATGTTGCTAAATTGGCAATGAAATGCAGGCGGCTGACCGGATGGATTCTTAGAACCTTTAGAACAAAAGACCAGGAAACCATGATGGTCCTCTGGAGGACACTTATCCTAAGCCACTTTGACTATTGCTCTCAGCTATGGTCACCATCCAGTGTCAAGTTAATCACAGAACTTGAGGCGATCCAACGAAGCTACACAAAGAAGATAGCCTCTGTGCAGCATATAAGCTATTGGGAAAGACTCAAGAGATTGAGACTCTATTCCTTAGAGCGTAGGCGAGAAAGATATGCCATAATATACATCTGGAAGGATAATATACATCCAAGAAGGACTTGTCCCAAACTTTGGCATCGAGAGTTACACAAATGCCAGAACTGGGCGCCACTGTATAAGTGCCAAGGACTCCAAATTTGCCATCAGGATGTAGGACAAGATACTGTGATAGCCTGGGCTTCAGAGGCCCACAGCTCTTCAATATCCTCCCGGAGACCCTGAGAGACCTGCATGGGGTGGATGCAGATGTCTTTAAAATAAAACTGGATCTCTTCTTGTCAGGTGTCCCAGATGAACCAACTTCACAGCAGGAGGTGCAGATGAGGGCAGCTGCATCGAACTCTCTCATGCACCAAATGGCAATTGCTAAAAAGCATTCGTGAAGTAAAATCATGGAGCAACACCAAATGGTGGTGCTCCAGCATGGCCACAGCTTGTGAGCTGAAACTAGATAAAATAAAAAATTAAATTAAAAAAATACATACATAGATGCAGACATACATATATGGATCAAAACTATTTTGATCCATATATGTAACTCCCAATAAATTGGTTGAGTGCCTTTCTTTCGTTTGTCCACTCACTCGTATATATATATATATATATATACGTGAGAAGACCAGGCAGGACAAGTGAGCCCAGCCCACTTATGAATGCCTTTCCTCCCTTGGACACAAAGACCTGTCGAGGCAAGCGAAGTCGATATAGAACCTCATCCGACGACAGACACCCATGCCAACCCCCCATGCTTGCGAAGACATGTTGGGGCAAGCGAAATCGAAACCGAATTGAACCAGCCAGGATCCCTGGCCTGGTGGTACGTAAAAAGCACTATCCGACTCGTGGCCGTGGCACGTAAAATACTTCAATGCGACCGTACGACAGGCACCCATGCCAACCCCCTTTGCTTGTGAAGACATGTTGGGGCAAGCAAAATCGAAATCGAATTGAACCAGCCAGGATCCCTGGTCTGGTGGTACGTAAAAAGCACTATCCAACTCGTGGCCGATGCCAGCACCGCCTCGACTGGCTTCCGTGCCGGTGGCACATAAAATACACCAATCTGACCGTGGCCGTTGCCAGCCTCGCCTGGCACCTGTGCAGGTGGCACGTAAAAAGCACCCACTACACTCACGGAGTGGTTGGCTTTAGGAAGGGCATCCAGCTGTAGAAACATTGCCAGATTAGACTGGAGCCTGGTGCAGCCTTCTGGCTTCCCAGAACCCCGGTCGAACCGTCGAACCCATGCTAGCATGGAGAACGGACGTTAAACGATGATGATGATGATGATGATATAGGTTGAAAATATGTAGAAAAAATATATATAAAAAGTGGAAGAGAAATGCCTTCGTTTCATATAGTTTAATATCGTTTTATAAATATAAAACTATATGAAACATAAAGACAGATGAAACACCTATTTAGCCCACAAGGGGCTAAACACAGAGAGGACAAACAAAGGACAGACAAATGGATTAAGTCGATTACATCAACCTCAGTGCGTAACCGGTACTTTATTTATCGACCCCTAAAGGATAAAAGGCAAAGTCGACCTCGGCGGAATTTGAACTCAGAACGTAGCGGCAGATGAAATACCTATTTCTTTACTACCCACAAGGGGCTAAACACAGAGGAGACAAACAAGGACAGACAAACGGATTAAGTCGATTACATCGACCCCAGTGCGTAACCGGTACTTTATTTATCGACCCCTAAAGGATGAAAGGCAATGTCGACCTCGGCGGAATTTGAACTCAGAACGTAGCGGCAGATGAAATACCTATTTCTTTATTACCCACAAGGGGCTAAACACAGAGAGGACAAACAAGGACAGACAAAGGGATTAAGTCGATTATATCAACCTCAGTGCGTAACTGGTACTTAATTTATCGACCCCGAAAGGATGAAAGGCAAAGTCGACCTCGGTGGAATTTGAACTCAGAACGAAATACCTATTTCTTTATTACCCACAAGAGGCTAAACACAGAGGGGACAAACAAGGACAGACAAACGTATTAAGTCGATTACATCGACCCCAGTGCATAACCGGTACTTTGTTTATCGACCCCGAAAGGATGAAAGGCAAAGTCGACCTCGGCGGAATTTGAACTCAGAACTCAGCGGCAGATGAAATACCTATTTCTTTACTACCCACTAGGAGCTAAACACAGAGGGGAACAAACAAGGACAGACAAAGGGATTAAGTCGATTACATCGACCCCAGTGCGTAACCGGTACTTTGTTTATCGACCCCGAAAGGATGAAAGGCAAAGTCGACCTCGGTGGAATTTGAACTCAGAACGAAATACCTATTTCTTTACTGCCCATAAGGGGCTAAACACAGAGGGGACAAACAAGGACAGACAAACGTATTAAGTCGATTACATCGACCCCAGTGCGTAACTGGTACTTAATTTATCGACTCCAAAAGGACGAAGGGCAAAGTCAACCTCAGCAGCAGATGAAATACCTATTTCTTTACTACCCACAAGGGGCTAAACACAGAGGGGACAAACAAGGACAGACAAAGGGATTAAGTCGATTATATCAACCTCAGTGTGTAACTGGTACTTAATTTATCGACCCCGAAAGGATGAAAGGCAAAGTCGACCTCGGCGGAATTTGAACTCAGAACTCAGCGGCAGACGAAATACCGCTAAGCATTTCACCCGGTGTGCTAACATTTCGGCCAGCTTGCTGCCTTGGGATGAAAGAAATACTGCACAACCTTCAGTAAAACCACAGCTTCCCTCGTAAGTGTTTTATGAAACTGCAGTGTAGTGCCAGAAGTTCCCGAAGCAATTATATGTTTGTCTATGCCACAGCATACCGTAGCAGCATGTGACAAGAATATATTATGATAATTAGATCAGGAGCAATGATAATTAGATAAGAGCAATGATCTTTGGTGCAACCATGGCTTTCAGTTTTACAACAAATGAGTTACAGAAATGCAAGCTCATTTCGCTTCTATCACTCAGGATATATCATTAGTCATACGCAATTGCATTCTACAGTCATTAATCTTTTTATCTTTTACTTGTTTCGGTCATTAGACTAGGGCCATGCTGGGGCAACACCCCGAATGACTTTCAGTCGAATGAATCGACCCCCCCCCTCGGGCTGTTTTTTTTTTTAAGCCTGGGACTTATTCTATTGGACTCTTATGCCAAACCGGTAAGTTATGGGGATGTAAACACACCAACACCGGTTGCCAAGCAGATGTGTGTAACAAACATGGACACACACACACACACACACACACACACACACACACATATATATATATATCAATGGCAGCATTTGTCCTATTTTTCTGGACTGCCATATTGTGGAAGCACTCTGTCGGTTACGACGACGAGGGTTCCGGTTGATCCGAATCAATGGAACAGCCCGCTCGTGAAATTAACGTGGGGATGTAAACACACCAACACCGGTTGTCAAGCAGATGTGTGGAACAAACATGGACACACAGACACACACACATATATATATCAATGGCAGCATTTGTCCTATTTTTCTGGACTGCCATATTGTGGAAGCACTCCGTCGGTTACGACGACGAGAGTTCCGGTTGATCCGAATCAACGGAACAGCCTGCTCATGAAATTAACATGTAAGTGGCTGAGCACTCCACAGACACGTGTACCCTTAACGTAGTTCTCGGGGATATTCAGCGTGACACAGAGAGTGACAAGGCCGGCCCTTTGAAATACAGGTACAACAGAAACAGGAAGTAAGAGTGAGAGAAAGTTGTGGTGAAAGAGTACAGCAGGGATCACCACCATCCCCTGCCGGAGCCTCGTGGAGATTTAGGTGTTTTCGCTCAATAAACACTCACAACGCCCGGTCTGGGAATCGAAACCGCGATCCTACGACCGCGAGTCCGCTGCCCTAACCACTGGGCCATTGTGCCTCCTACTGCCATATTAGCTTGGCGATAACTATTAATATCCAGTACCGCTGCCATAGTCTCCTTTAGAGAGACTTAGAAATATTGATATTTCTATTTTTGAAAACCAGTGGATGTATCCCACTGAATTTCGGTAAATAATCCTTCGAGCAGTCAGTCAGCAGTGACGCATGCTGGGTTTGACTAATCCACATTGATAAGAGGCAAGGGGAAGCGGCTGATCTCCCCTGTTCAAAGGTTATTATAATGGACACAGGTTTGTGTGTCACATAGCTAGCTAAAGGCGATGGCCTCTTGAAGCTAATCAACGGCAGCATTCGTCCTATTTTTCTGGACTTCCATGTTAGCTTGGCGATAACTATTAATATCCAGTACTGCTGCCATAGACTCCTTTTGAAAACCAGTGGATGTATCCCACTGAATTTAGGTAAATAATCCTTCGAACAGACGGTCAGTGGCGACACCTGCCTCGTTCGGCTGCTCAACATTGATAAGGGACAAATACCCTGAAACTAGTCTGCGGATGCCAGACCAGCAAGGGGAAGCGGCTAACCTCCCCTGTTCGAAGGTTATAATGGACACAGGTTTGTGTGTCACATAGCTAGCTAGAGGCGATGGCCTCTTGGAGCTAATCAACGGCAGCATTCGTCCTATTTTTCTGGACTGCCATATTAGCTTGGCAATAACTATTAATATGTATGTTCTACTCATTGATGTAAATGTGGGATGACGTCAGCAGCTGGGTGCGTTGACCGGAAGCTGGGGAAACCGGAAGGGGAAGCTGTCAGGCGTGCGCAGGCAGCCGTCAATTGGGCTTTTTCCAACGTGGGTCGTCCAGGTGACAAGACGTGTGAGGACGCCGAAATAGCTTGTGGTGAGTGCGCGATTTGAATATAAAGGCACCTACCTTCTCTTCCTCGTGATGGAGACCCTTCTGCGGTAACTAATCCTTCGACACAGCCCTGACCCGAACACTAAAGATAGCAGCTGCTCACCCAAACCCTTAGCGACGTCCTCACATGTCTTGTCACCTGGACAAGAAATATTTAATCTTATATCCTAGCATATGAACGAGTCAGTTATAACTGATCCTCACAGATCCTCTGCGTTGTTTCAATCTTATTTCTTTATTTCCTACAAGGGGCTAAACATAGAGGGGACAAACAAGGACAGACAAAGGGATTAAGTCGATTACATCGACCCCTGTGTGTAACTGGTACTTAATTTATCGACCCCGAAAGGATGAAAGGCAATGTCGACCTCGGCGGAATTTGAACTCAGAACGTAACAGCAGACGAAATACCTATTTCTTTATTACCCACAAGGGGCTAAACACAGAGGGGACAAACAAGGACAGACAAAGGGATTAAGTTGATTACATCGACCCCAGTGCGTAACTGGTACTTTATTTATCGACCCCCGAGAGGATGAAAGGCAAAGTCGACCTTGGCGGAATTTGAACTCAGAACGTAACGACAGATGAAATACATGAATAATATATATATTTCTTTATTGTCCACAAGGGGCTAAACATAGAGGGGACAACAAGGACAAAGGGATTAAGTCGATTACATCGACCCCAGTGCGTAACTGGTACTTTATTTATCGACCCCCGAGAGGATGAAAGGCAAAGTCGACCTTGGCAGAATTTGAACTCAGAACGTAACGGCAGACGAAATACCTATTTCTTTACTACCCACAAGGGGCTAAACACAGAGGGGACAAACAAGGACAGACAAAGGGATTAAGTCGATTACATCGACCCCTGTGTGTAACTGGTACTTAATTTATCGACCCCGAAAGGATGAAAGGCAAAGTCGACCTTGGCGGAATTTGAACTCAGAACGTAACAGCAGACGAAATACCTATTTCTTTATTACCCCAAGGGGCTAAACACAGAGGGGCAAACAAGGACAGACAAAGGGATTAAGTTGATTACATCGACCCCAGTGCGTAACTGGTACTTTATTTATCGACCCCCGAGAGGATGAAAGGCAAAGTCGACCTTGGCGGAATTTGAACTCAGAACGTAACGACAGATGAAATACATGAATATATATACATATATATTTCTTTATTGCCCACAAGGGGCTAAACATAGAGGGGACAAACAAGGACAGACAAAGGGATTGTGTTGATTACATCAACTCCAGTGCGTAACTGGTACTTAATTTATCGACCTTCATCAATTACTGACTGCTGGAGTTGTTCAGGAGTTTCTAAAGCGCGCAACCTCTTCCGACAGATCCCTAGACGCCTACACAGTCGCTCAAGCTGCTAGACATAGCAATTAAATCTTCCTTAAATCAACGAATTCCGTGTTAAACAACAAAGAAAGGGAAGACATTGAATAAGGTAGTAATGTCCGACATGCGAAAAGGTCACGGCTGGAATGGCTTTTATCACAGATCTGATCAATGAAGTCTGATTTGTAGCTGAACGACAACATCTATATCAATCATCATCACCGTCACCAACACTACGACGTTATTTTAATGTCGCCGCCATCAGCTCTCTACGGACAATGAATACGTGTTTACTGATCTCTTTCTCTCTCTTTCTCACACCGATTCTATCAGTAAAGAATGCCTTCATTTCCAAGGATAAACAACAAAGAATGAACAACAATGAATGAAAAAATAAAAAGCGAGAGAGATAGAGAAAAAAAAAAAAAGATAAGAAAGAAGCAAATTTTTCAGGTCAAACTCTTTTATGAATACGTCAAAAGTTCGGAATCGCTTTCTGACATATGGCGAAATTTCTGAATAGCAAAATACAACAACTACATAAGGAAAAAAAAAAAAAGAGTGAGAGAGAGAGACAAATAGTACTTCTGCCATCCTCCCACATCAATAACCACTACTACCATCACCACCACGACGAACCCTCAACATCATTGCTCGAATCGTTTGTTCAAATGAAACGGTCAAATTTGTGTCTGTCATTAAGGTTGAGCAATCTCTTCAGTGTTGCTTACAGATTTTTTAATTATTATTTTTTAAGCTAAACCGAAAAAATTACCCAAATACGACAACTTTGAAACGAAATAACTTCTAAAATACAAAATTTTGTCAAAAAATTTTGAGGTGCAGGAGTGGCCGTGTGGTAAGTAGCGTAAATCAAGCTTGGCGATCGCGTAAATCAAGCTTGGACAGGAGACAGACAAGAACACGCCTTCCTTGTTCCAGCTACAACGGAGATAAAGAAACACAAATTAGGAGATAAAGAAAGATGGCCAATGGTCACGCGGGAGCCACATGAGCAAGGGAGGAGAAATGAGGGAGAGGGAGTGACAGAATAGTGGGAGAAAAGGAGGTAAAAGAATAAGAGAGATAAACGAAAGAGTAAAAAGATCGTATAGAGTGCGCATCAGAATTATTAAAATAAAACTTACTTGGTAGAGAATGCGTGGCATTCAATCATACAATAATGTATATATATATATATGTATATGTGGGCACAGGACGTCATGAAACTTGTATAACAAAAAAATGAGCTTCTTTCACTTTCTGTCTACCAAATCCGCTCACAAGGTTTTGATTGGCCTGAGACTATAGTAGAATGCACTTGCTCTCAAGGTGCCACGTTGTAGGACTGAACCCCGGGACCATATGGTTGGGAAGCAAGCTTCTTACCACACAGCCACGCCTGTTTTTAGTTAATCGCATGTCCCTGGAAGTACTTTCTGGAGTCTTCACATGTAAAGACAGACAAAATGCTGGTAAGAACTTTTGCCTGGCCTGGTAGCGATTTTGCCAGTTTGCCGCCCTTTATTTTCTGTCTTCTTTCCTATAAACGGAATATTTGTTTATGTTTTGGTCAAAAGGACTGTCATACAGTTTCTAAAACTTGATGTAACCACTATTGGAAACTAGGGCGACTCGCCATTGCTATGGTTTTGTTGTCATCCACTCTTTGCTGACAGAATGAAACTTTGTTATCGTTCCTGTGTCTCTATTTGTCTGTCTCTCTTAGCTTTGATATTTGTTTACATGCTTGAGTTTCTGTTTTCGGCGCTGTTTCATGTTTTGTGGGGGAAATATCTATATTATTTACAGCAAGAAAGATAACTTTGTCGTGAAGAAAAACGACTATAAATTCCTTAGCTAATTTCTTCTTTCTATCTAATACATTAACCAACAAATCAAAATAGATTTGTGATTAACTTAGACATGGCATAAAAATTACCAATGTCTCCAAAAGAGTGAGTGTCGTGGAGTTACATGACAACCATCGAACGCTGATATATTTTCCAAAATCCAGGGTTTTTATAACTGCTCAACTTGACTAAAAAGAATCGAAATCCCTGACAGATATTCTTTACGAAACTTTTAGAATCTTTATATGAGCAGCTATATTAACCAATGAAAAAAAATGAAAATGATAATTCTTCGGCAATATGACATTACGTCATATTGCCAATTCGCGCCACATTTCAAAATGAGTAAAATGGTTATTGCTACATATCCATTTAGGTAATTAACGAATGTTTCTTAAAGGTAACATTGTCATTAAAGAAGGTAAGATACATACCAAGAAGTGGGGAGGGGGCTGTGTATGCTAAGGAAGGAAGTATTATAAGATGTAACTTCTCCACATAAATGCCAATATAGACTGATATCCGAGCGTGTTTTCAAATTTTTTTATCATTCGGTAGGAGTGGCTGTGTAAGACCCTTCATAGCGGTGCCCCAGCATGGCCCCTTGTACATACATACAGGCAGAGAAAGAGAGTGAGAGAGAGGGAAAGAGAGACAAATATATATATATATATATATAATAAATATATATAACAAATAAATAAATATGCGGTGCCCCAGCATGGCCACAGCTCGTGAGCTGAAACTAGAATCAATCAATCAATCATGCATGGCACCTTGGGCAAGTGTCTTCTACTATAGCCTCGGGCCGACCAATGCCTTGTGAGTGGATTTGGTAGACGGAAACTGAAAGAAGCCTGTCGTATATATGTATATATATATATGTATATGTATGTGTTTGTGTGTCTGTGTTTGTCCCCCTAGCATTGCTTGACAACCGATGCTGGTGTGTTTATGTCGCCATCACTTAGCGGTTCGGCAAAAAAGAGACCGATAGAATAAGTACTGGGCTTACAAAAAGAATAAGTCCCGGGGTATATTTGCTCGACTAAAGGCGGTGCTCCAGCATGGCCGCAGTCAAATGACTGAAACAAGTAAAATTAAAGTAAAGTAAAGTAAAAGTAAGTATATAGGCGCAGGAGTGGCTGTGTGGTAAGTAGCTTGCTTACCAACCACATGGTTCCGGGTTCAGTCCCACTGCGTGGCATCTTGGGCAAGTGTCTTCTGCTATAGACCCAGCCGACCAAAGCCTTGTGAGTGGATTTGGTAGACGGAAACTGAAAGAAGCCCGTCGATATATATATATATATATATAATATATATATATATATATATCATATATATAGGTGCAAGAGTGGCTGTGTGGTAAGTAGCTTGCTAACCAACACATAGTTCCGGGTTCAGTCCCACTGCGTGACATCTTGGGCAAGTGTCTTCTGCTATAGCCCGGGCCGACCAATGCCTTGTGAGTGGATTTTGTAGACGGAAACTGAAGAAGCCTGTCGTATATATGTATATATATATATGTATATGTATGTGTTTGTGTGTCTGTGTGTCCCCCTAGCATTGCTGACAACCGATGCTGGTGTGTTTATGTCGCCGTCACTTAGCGGTTCGGCAAAGGACACCGATAGAATAAGTACTGGGCTTACAAAAAGAATAAGCCCCGGGGTCGATTGCTGGGACTAAAGGCGGTGCTCCAGCATGGCCGCAGTCAAACGACTGAACAAGTAAAAGTAAGTAAAGTAAAGTAAAAGTAAGTATATAGCATATAACAAATAAAAATACCCACGCCCCTACACAGGTACACAGTGCACACACAGGTACACACATCCACAGAGAAGGGGATTAGAGAGAGAGAGAGAGAAAGAAGAATCTACACAAAGGACCTAAGTTTCCTATTATTGGTTAGGCAGGGATTTGTTGACTTTAAAAAAATCTGCCTTGAAAACTGATACGAAGTCGGCGGCGAAGGGAATACTGTATAAATGGTGTGCTGCCATTATACAAACATTTATTGTTCAAAAGAAAATGACATACTGTTGGTATGTCATAGAAATTATCATTTCTCATTCTTTCGTTCTTGATAATACAGTGCGTGCACACACAAAACAATGTACAGACGCACACAAGCACATTTTCGTATAGATGTCTTCTGTCCCCTACTTAAATCTGTGGACTTGGATAGGTGGTTAAGAACGAGGAATAAAATAAAATGAATATATACAACTTCCCTTAACTCCTATCTTCCCTTAATGTATTCAGTTACTTAGCAGAGATACCTGGCGTTGCTCAGGATTAAAATGATATAGTTGTATATATATATATATATATATATATATATATATAATATATATATATATAGGTGCAAGAGTGGCTGTGTGGTAAGTAGCTTGCTAACCAACCACATAGTTCCGGGTTCAGTCCCACTGCGTGACATCTTGGGCAAGTGTCTTCTGCTATAGCCCCGGGCCGACCAATGCCTTGTGAGTGGATTTTGTAGACGGAAACTGAAAGAAGCCTGTCGTATATATGTATATATATATATGTATATGTATGTGTTTGTGTGTCTGTGTTTGTCCCCCTAGCATTGCTTGACAACCGATGCTGGTGTGTTTATGTCGCCGTCACTTAGCGGTTCGGCAAAGGACACCGATAGAATAAGTACTGGGCTTACAAAAAGAATAAGCCCCGGGGTCGATTTGCTGGACTAAAGGCGGTGCTCCAGCATGGCCGCAGTCAAACGACTGAAACAAGTAAAAGTAAAGTAAAGTAAAGTAAAAGTAAGTATATAGCATATAACAAATAAAAGATACCCACGCCCCTACACAGGTACACAGGTGCACACACAGGTACACACATCCACAGAGAAGGGGATAGAGAGAGAGAGAGAGAAAGAAATCTACACAAAGGACCCTAAGTTTCCTATTATTGGTTAGGCAGGGATTTGTTGACTTTAAAAAAATCTGCCCTTGAAACTGATACGAAGTCGGCTCGGCGGAATAACTGTATAAATGGGTGTGCTGCCATTATACAAACATTATTTGTTCAAAAGAAAATGACATACCTGTTGGTATGTCATAGAAATTATCATTTCTCATTCTTTCGTTCTTGATAATACAGTGCGTGCACACACAAACACATGTACAGACGCACACAAGCACATTTTCGTATGATGTCTTCTGTCCCCCTACATTAAATCTGTGGACTTGGATAGGTTGTTTAAGAACGAGGAATAAAATAAAATGAATATATACATACTTCCCTTAACTCCTATCTTCCCTTAATGTATTCAGTTACTTAGCAGAGATACCTGGCGTTGCTCAGGATTAAAATGATATAGTTTGTATATATATATATATATATATATATATATAATATATATATTTATATATATTTATATATATATATATATTTTTACATGGGCTGGACACATCGCCCGCTCACCGATAATCGGTGACGCACGCACTGTCGAGTGGTACCCGCGTGAGCGGAAAGACCACCCGGAAGACCTCCACAACAGTGGAGTGACGATTTCAAGAGGACGATTGAGATCACGTGGATGAGAAAGGCGCGATCCAAGAGGAGTGGACAGCGTGCTGTGACCAGCGGTGTCAAAAGACACCTGACGGACTGGTCGGTCAAAGTGATCATATATATATATATATATATATACTATATATTATATATTAATATATATCTATATATATGATATGTATATATGTGCGTGTGTGTGTTGTATTTAGGAATTGTCATTTTGCCAGTTTAGCCAATAAAAAACACACGCACTGTACATTTGGTGTTAATTGCTTCAGCGTTATTTATTTTATATATATATATATATATATCACGTGATCACGTGACCGACCAGACCATCAGATGTTGTTACACATCGCTGGTCACAATGTGTTCGCATTGTTTTAGCCTTCGAACGACACCACCCCGCTGGCTAAGCGAGCAGGCCAACAGAAGAAAAAGTGATAGAAAGAGTGGTGAAAGAGTACAGCAGGGATCACTACCCCCTGCCGGAGCCTCGTGGAGCTTTTAGGTGTTTTCGCTCAATAAACACACATAACAGCTGGTCTGGGAATCGAAACCGCGATCCTCCGACCGCGAGTCCGCTGCCCTAACCAATGGGCATATATATATATTGTGCAGGTGGCACGTAAAAAGTACCATTTGGGCGTGGCCATTGCCAGTACCACCAAACTGGCCCTTGTCCCAGTGGCACGTAAAAAGCACCCACTATACTCTCGGAGTGGTTGGCGTTAGGATGAGCATCCAGCTGTAGAAACTCTGCCAGATCAGATTGGAGTCTGGTTCGCCAGACCTCAGTCAAATCGTCCAACCCATGCTAGCATGGAAAGCGGACGTTAAATGATGATGATGATGATGATATATTGATAAAAACCGTAAGATAACAAAAGAAAGAAAGAGATCTCGATATTATGTAAATAGAGGAATTTATCTGTAAATTTTGACATCTGAAACTTGGAATTTATCTTGGCTACTGAATAATTGTCACATATTACATTTGACACGATATATACATATATATATATATATATATATATATATTAATATATATATATATAAAGTTAATCCAATAAGAAACACCAAAAAAACACAAAAAAAAAAACAACAACGCGAGGACGTGGAACAAATAAAGTATTATTGGACGCTCAGGAAAGAAGGGAAGAAGGAGGGTTTAACGTTTCGTACAGCGGAGCTCTTCGTCGGAAACATATGAGAAGGAAAGATCCAGAGAAGGGAAGACAGAGGAAAAAAATCGCCAGTGGTACTAAACGAGGGCCACATATATATATATATATGTATGTAGGTCCCGGGTTGAGTCGGGGTTAACCACAGTAAATAAGTACTCAATACATAGCAGAGTAAAATTAATTTATGATATAGAAGGAGCTTCTACAGGACTAGAATGTTTCATTCAAGAGAAATTTTTCAGGAAGCTAGTTAACAAGAATTGTTATTGGCATTTATACATTTAGGAAGGTTTAAAGGGGTGTTGGTGGGGGATTTTTGGGGGTAGGCATAGCGCAAAATATCATACTGGGGGAGTGGTCAAGGAGTCAGTGTTAAATTAGATAGAAGAATAAATAAAAAAATATATATGTATATATATATATATATATATGTATATATATGTATATTACAGTTATGTTGGAACAGGTAATACGGGAAAGTGCAGCGTTGACAACACCTGGGCAATTATGCCTCTCAGGTCACCAATATAACGAACATGTGGAGTGAACCCACACAAAAGAAGATTTTATTTTTCACGATTATCTCAGTATTAAATTACTTAAATTATATATTTTCTTCTAATTTTAACAGTATTAAATGGTATTAAAGTTCAAAAACAAAAAAATTATAATTGAGAGAATTTTGTCCTATTTCTCACTGTAACTTAGGAAGTTTTGTCCCAAGGTGGAGTGTGTCTTAATAGAGTTTTGTTCTACACTTG
>NW_021825778.1:0-12500 GCF_006345805.1 Octopus sinensis | reverse complement strand
ATTACTTGAGGGAATATAAATCCAAACTTACTGGCAAAAAAAATTCAATTTAGAAATACTAAATCAAATTTCATACAATATAAAATTATATATATATAAATTAGAAAAAAGCCACCTTTTATTAATTCAAAATGAACAATTAAGTTACACCATCTACAAAATTACATATAATAGAAGTATTAAAATTAAAATAACAATAAAATATCAATGATTAAGTAAATTGCAAAAAAATAATAAAAACGTATATAATTGGTAGAAGATATATATAATATATATATATATATATGCAATTGTTTATAACTAATACAATGTGCTATACCTACTGTAGAGGGAACCTTGTGGATTTTCTCAGTTGATTTGCTTGTAGTTAATCCATAAACATTCTGTTCTTCACTATTTTAGTTAAGCAGGATAATCTTATCGAAGCCTCAATTATTCAATATTGCAGACATTATGTGGAGACAACTAATATCGATGTAGTGTTTCTACTGAAAAATGACTAAGGATGACCGACCCATTACAGATGTTATGAGGCTAAAGTAGGTCCAGGGAAGACATCAGCCCAACATGTTCCTAAGCTCAACATGAAAGCGAAGAAAAAAGAAGGGGGTGGAGGAAAGAAAACTGGTGTCCTATCGGAAATAGCTATTAATAAACTGTCAAACAGTTACAGTGGAATGCTGTAGAGAAGTGATTCTCAACCGGAGTCTACATAACCCCTAGGGGTCCACACAAGCAAAATAGTAAATTGGGGATCTAAAAGTAGTATTTTAAGGATTCATGAAAAATTTTCATTTAGATGTATTTATTGCAAGGATCAACTATGTAGTTCAACTTACACAAGTTAATGTATGAAAAGCAAAATAGGAATTTTGAAAGAAGTATCACGCCATCCCACAATTAATGTCCGGGAATCTATATTTTCAATTTGTAAACGCTTTAGAAGTATTTTAGAATGTTTGATGGCATTAAGTCATATATGCATTTGTACGCAGTTAAAATAATTAGATTTCATTTTTCAGAATTATCTAATTGAAATTTCACTAATTATCGCTCTTCAAACATGTAAGTGTCTAAGGAGCATTTGAGGTATATAATGTTTTATAAGTTTAAAAAAAGGAACTCTGCAGCTGAAGCACCTCAAAATATTGACTCAGCTTATGGAGAAGAGTGCGTGAACTTGCAGAAGATGGCTTGTAAAATTCAGAAGTGGAAAATTCAGTCTTGAAGGTGAGGCCCGAACAGGACGTCCAATTGAATTTGATGACAAACTCCTTTTTGGCAGAACTTGAAA
Source organism: Octopus sinensis (assembly GCF_006345805.1). Lineage (NCBI taxonomy): Eukaryota > Metazoa > Mollusca > Cephalopoda > Octopoda > Octopodidae > Octopus > Octopus sinensis. The sequence goes on along the minus strand of NW_021825778.1, from coordinate 11,206 downwards.
AATATCATGCATTTTCATTTGAAGAATTGGCAAGCAAGCTTCGTTTAAGCCATACAACTGTTCACCGACATCTTCAAGAGCTTGGAAAGGTTCCAAAACTCGGAAAATGGGTGCCTTGTAATTTGTCTGAAGCCAACCGCAAATCCCGGGTGGACACCTGCTCTTCTCTTTGTTCTCGTGAACACGTCTCACTCTTTTTGTATAGACTAATGGCCGGTGATGAAAAATGGGTCTTTTATCAAAATGTTTATCATAGTAGACATTGCTTTGGTGAAGGGGAAATGGCCCAATCACAATCGAAAGGGGAACTCCATGCGAAGTAGGTTCTTCACTCTGTTTGGTGCGATTGTGAAGGAGTCATCCACTTTGAGTTACAACCAAATAATGCAACAATTAATGCTCAAATCTACTGTCAGCAATTAGAGCATTTGAATGCTGCTTTAAAGAAAAAAGGCCCACTTTAGTGAATTGAAAGGGAGTGGTGTTGCGGACATTGCAAGACCAAACACTGCCAAAATCACGTCACAGAAGGTCGTGGAACTTGGCTGGGAGAAAATTGCTCATCGACCTTATTCCTCTGTCCTTGCTCCTTCGGATTACCATTTGTTTCGTAGGTCATAGAATCATTTGGTTGGATTAACTCTCGAAACAACTGAGGAAGTCGAAACGGACTTTTCAGAGTTCTTCTCTTCGAAACCAAAAGAGTTTTTCACGAATGGGATTAAAAAGCTTACGAGTAGAGGAAAAGATGTCATAGATAGTCATGGAAACTATAATATATATTATATATATATATATATTATATATATATTATAGTTTCCATGACTATCTATGACATCTTTCCCTCTACTCGTAAGCTTTTTAATCCCATTAGCGAAAAACTCCTTATATATATATATATATATATATATATATATATATATATATTATATATATATATATATATATATATATATAATATTTATTTATTTATTTTACACACACACACAAATATGTGCGTGTGTGTTATGTCAGGTTTGACTGCTATTTCTAATTTCTTTATTGACCACAAGGGGCTAAACAGTGAAGACAAACAAGGACAGACGAACGGATTAAGTCGATTGCATCGATCCCAGTGCGTAACTGGTACTTAATTTATCGACCCCGAAAGGACGAAAGGCAAAGTCGACCTCAGCGGAATTTGAACTCAAAACGTAACGGCAGACGAAATACCTATTTCTTTACTACCCACAAGGAGCAAAACACAGAGAGAACAAACAAGGACAAACAAGCGGATTAAGTCGATTATACCGATCACAGTGCGTAACTGGTACTTATTTAATCGACCCTGAAAGGATGAATGGCAAAGTCGACGCTGGCGGAATTTGAACATAGGACGTAAAGATAGACGAAATAGTACTAAGCATTTCGCCCGGCGTGCTAACGTTTCTGCCATTTCTGCTATTGACTGCTATTTCTGGCGTGGTAGTGCCTCTTCGGTACCCTTAATTTAGAGTGATTTCGCACCCAGAAAGAGCTTAGCTCCGAGAATGTCATGTCAGAGTCTAAACGTTTGTCTTGATATGAAGTTATAAAAGTAATTTCACATTAAACTAAAGAATTGATGAATATTTTTCAGTAGAGTACGTGTTTGTTACGGCTTTACAAATGAGAAGCAACAGTAACTTCGAAGTAAATGATAGAGAGGTCTAGATAGAAAGATAGGCAGATAGACGTATAGATAGATAGATAGATAGATAGATAGATAGATAGACAGACAGACAGACAGACAGACAGACAGATAGGTAGATAGATAGATAGATAGATAGATAGATAGATAGACAGACAGACAGACAGACAGACGGATAGATAGATAGATAGATAGATAGATAGATAGATAGATAGATAGACAGACAGACAGACAGACAGACAGACAGATAGGTAGATAGATAGATAGATAGATAGATAGATAGATAGATAGACAGACTGATTGAAAAAACATAAAACAAGGTGGGAAGGATAAAAATTTAATATCTTGAAGACGCAATATGTAGCAGTAGTAGCAGCAGCAGCAGCAGTAGTAGTGGCAGCAGCAGCAGCAGCAGTAGCAGTAGTAGTAGTAGTAGTAGTAGTAGAAGTAGTAAAGAAGTTGAAGGAGTTGAAGAAGGCGGAGGAGGAGAAGAAGAAGAAGAAGAAGAGGGAGAGTAGGAAGAAGAAGAAGAAGAAGAAGAAGAAGAAGAAGAAGAAGAAGAAGAAGAAGAAGAAGAAGAAGAAGAGGGAGAGTAGGAAGAAGAAGAAGAAGAAGAAGAAGAAGAAGAAGAAGAAGAAGAAGAAGAAGAAGAAGAAGAAGAAGAAGAAGAAACCACCACCACCGTTACCGAAGACGACGACAGCACGACCACGACTACCATAATGATGATGATGATGATGATGAATATGTGGAGTCAGGAAAGGAAGGAGTGGGCCGGGGGGGGCAGAATTTCCGTCTTCTGTTCTGCAGAAAGAGAGAACACCACATGTAATAGTGACGACGGTGGCGGCGGCGCTGGATTTATTGGCAGTGGCTGTGTGTGATGGTAGCCGTATTAGTAAGGGCAGCGGCGGCGTAGATCATGGTGGTGGTGGGTAACAAAGGTAGGAAGTGCAGGGAGGGGGGGCGTGGATGTTGGTTGCCGGCGTCTTAGTAGCGGGACGGATTTACTGTAAGGAAATGCGGGGGTGGAGATTAAGTGCGGGGGTGGAAGCGTCTTAGCAGAACGAGAATACTGGGGCTACAGCAATAGTGGTGATGATGGTGATGATGATGATGATGGTGGCGGTGGTGGTGGTGGTGGTGGTGTTGTTGGTGATGGTGTTGGTGAAGTTGGTGGTGGTGGAGGGACAGGCGATGGTGATGGTGGTGGTGGTGGTGGTGGTGTCGATGAAGGTGATGTTGATTGTGATGGTGTTCTTCAGATTTGTAGCGGTGGCAGTATTCGTTGAAATATACTGGTGGTGGTGGTGGTGGTGGTGGTGGTTGTTGTTGTAGTGATGCTTGTCATTGAGTTACACTTGCTGTAGTGGAGTTGCAATGGCCCAGTGGTTAGGGCAACGGACTCGTGGTCGTAAGATCTCTATTAGAAATCATTCTTTCCCTTTTTTTGGACCTCTCAAAAAGTTTGAATTGCTCTCTTTTGAACTTATTTTTTCGCACACACACATCCACACACACATATACAACATATAACTCACAATGGTGCAATAAGTATCCTTGGCTATGTAAGTTTGCAATTTATGAATCATTAGTAAATTTTCATATTTATATGATTTGGACATTATTCTTTTCTCTTTTATTCTATGTACAAGACCCGAATTATTATTTTTTGGGGGTGGTGGCTACAGGCGGTTAGATCGACACCAATACGCGAGTGGTACTTAATTTATCGACCTCCGAAGGGATGAAACGGAAAGTTGACCTCGGCGGAATTTGAACTTGGAACGTAAGGGCAGACGAAATACCTATTTCTTTATTACCCACAAGGGGCTAAACACAGAGGGGACAAACAAGGACAGACATAGGTATTAAGTCGATCACATCGACCCAGTGCGTAACTGGTACTTAATTTATCGACCCCGAAAGGATGAAAGGCAAAGTCAACCTCGGTGGAATTTGAACACAGAACGTAACGGCAGACGAAATACCACTAGGCATTTTGCCCGACATGCTAACGTTTCTGCCAGCTCGACGCCTTTGGCATTAGACGTTATTGCGTTTGAAATGAAATTCAACGGTTCCACTTCTCTCAAATATTCCTCCTCTCTGTATAATTTTTATGCTAAATCCCATACCTTAACCTAAACCCCTACAACCTTTCATTAACTCCTATATTTAAACCTTAATCGTTTACCATAACTCTAACACCTGAACTTAAACTTTAAACCATATACCCCAAACTTAACTCTAAGACTCTAAACACAAGCTGAAGTTTTGCTAGCAGGATGTAATTTCTTGTGTTTAATTAAGAAAAAGAAATAACAAAACAAAATAACAGATTGTTTAGAGAAAGTGAGAATGTGAGAGCTGGTAAGATTTTAATTTTGTTGAAATTGAATTTTAAAGCTTTATTTTTAAACGTAAGGAAAATTTTCCGCTAGAATAAAAATACAAAAATGTTACACGGGTGAAAAACCGATACTTGCACAACTTTGCTAACATATGATGCTGTTAAATGTATTTATAACTCATTTAAATAAGGTGGCTGTGTGGTACGAAGTTTGCTCCCGATCTTCATGGTTCTGGGATCATTCCCACTGCGTGGCATCTTGGGAAAGTATCTTTTACTACAGTCTCTACTAGCAAAGTTTTCTGGGTGGATTTGGTTGACGGAAACTGAAAGAAGCCAGTCGTATATGTATATATATATATATATATATATATATATATATATATATATAAAGTTAATCCAAACAAGAAAACAAAAAGACAACAACGCAAGGATGTGGAACAAATAAAGTATTATTGGACGCTCAGGAAAGAAGGGAAGAAGGAGGGTTTGACGTTTCGTCGGAAACATAGGAGAAGGAAAGATCCCGAGACGGGAGGACAGAGGAAAAAAATCGCCGGTGGTATTCACGAGGTCACATATATATATACATACATGTGTATATTTGTGTCTGTGCTTTCTCCTACGACCGGTTTTGGCGTGTTTACATACCCGTAAATTAGCGGTTCGGCAAAACAGAGCGACAGAATGAGGACCAGGCGCAAAAAATGGTACTAGGGTCGATTCATTTTACTAAAAATTCTTCAAGGCAGTGCTCCAGCATGGCCGCTGTCTAGCGACTGAAACAAGTAAAGGATAAAAGTTACCTGAAGATCGTTTCGGAACCAAGGATACCTGGCTGTCGAGTGATATCCTTAACCACGTACTTATTCCCGCACTTATAAAAATACATGTATTAGAACCTCTATAGCAAAATAGGAATAGTCTCTTTACCCTTTTACTCTTTTACTTGTTTCAGTCATTTGACTGCGGCCATGCTGGAGCACCGCCTTTAGTCGAGCAAATCGACCCCGGGACTTATTCTTTGTAAGCCCAGTACTTATTCTATCGGTCTCTTTTGCCGAACCGCTAAGTGACGGGGACGTAAACACACCAGCATCGGTTGTCAAGCAATGCTAGGGGACAAACACAGACACACAATCATATACACAAACACATATATATATATACATATATACGACAGGCTTCTTTCAATTTCCGTCTACCAAATCCACTCACAAAGCATTGGTCGGCTCGGGGCTATAGCAGAAGACACTTGCCCAAGATGCCACGCAGTGGGACTGAACCCGGAACCATGTGGTTGGTAAGCAAGCTACTTATCACACAGCCACTCCTGCGCCTATAACTAACTCTAGCTCAAAATGCGTTTTCGTATTTTTCATCAATGTTATGTTTCCACTCATCAAATTTTCTATCCACTTCTTTTCAAACTTTCCCGTTCATGAAGTAATTATTTCATAACTATAAGGCGGCGAGCTGGCAGAAACGTTAGCACGCCGGGCGAAATGCCGTTACGTTGTGAGTTCAAATTCCGCCGAGGTCGACTTTGCCTTTCATCCTTTCGGGGTCAATAAATAAAGTACCAGTTTCGCACTGGGGTCGATATAATCGACTTAATCCGTTTGTCTGTCCTTGTTTGTCCCCTCTGTGTTTAACCCCTTGTGGGTAATGTCTTTACTTTCTGAGTGCAAATTCCGCCAAGGTCGACTTTGCCTTTCATCCCTTTGGGGTCGATAAATTAAGTACCAGTTGCGTAATGGAGTCGATCTAATCCACTAGCCCCCGCCCCGAAAATTTCGGGCCTTGTACCTAGTGTAGAAAAGAATATTTCATATAACTATGAGCTGGCAGAATCGTTAGCACGTTGGACGAAATGCTTACCGGTATTTCTCTCGTCGTTATGTTCTCAGTTCAAATACCGCCGAGGTCGACTTCGCCTTTCATCTTTTCTGGATCGATAAATTAAGCACCAGTGAAACACTGACTTTGAAGTAATCGATTAGTTCCCTCCCCCAAAATGTCAGGCCTTATGCCTATGGTAGAAAGAATTATTTCATAACTATAGAATACCGGAAAATACAAATCCAATTTTTGATTCATGTCTTGCAGTAAAGTATAGGAGAGTTCTTAATAATTCGGAGAATTGTTCGGATAATAAGTTGGAAAATTACTAGGATAACAATTAACACACTTGATTAAATATCTGGAATGTGATGTCGACAATAAGATTACGTAACCTTACACACCATTTAATTTCATTGTTGGAGAATATGCTGTAATAATTACATCGATATTCAAGGCGGCGGGCTAGCAGAATCGTTTACATGCCAAGCAAAAATGCTTAGCGGCAATTCGTCCGTCTTTACGTTCTGAGTTCAAATTCCGCTGAAGTCAATTGTTTTTTTTTTTTTTTTGCTTTTCATCATTTCGGGGTCGATAAAGTAAGTACCAGTTGAGTACTGGAGTCGATGCAATCAATTTACTCCTTCCTCTAAATTGCTGGCCTTGTGCCAAAATTTGAAACCGATATTCACATCTGGTCAGGTATATTATAAAGGAATTTAAAACGATACTTAGGCAGGACCAAATCTGCTCTTTAATCAAATTATTTTATAAATATTTGCTCGAATAACCTCGCTTTACAACCGCGTAGTTTCCGGTTCAGTTCCACTGCACAAGACCTCGAGCAAGTATGTCCTACAGTAGCCCAGGGACGACCAGCGTCTTGCGAGTGAATTTCGTAGACGGAACACTTGGAAGCGAAATCCGCTTTTGAGCGAGATGGAGTTATTCCCCTTTGACCGGTTCCAATTTTGTCTGAAAAGAGTCAGTTTATGTACGATTGCCGTTTACCAGTCAGCAAGCAGGTGAGTTGCATGTCTTCAACATAAATTTTCTCCCATGAGGACACCGAATAAATATCTCACTTTTGGGATTTAAGGAGGCCACCAGATCGAGCGAATTTTAGGATTCTTGACCTTTCAGCCAAGCAACGTTTATATCGTTGGCTCCCGTTGCGCTATAGTTCAGGCCTCCATTTAATCCTATATAGCAGTATCTCTTTTTTCAAAACACCATGTGTATAATAGTTGATAAAAGACGTAACGATGCGCCTCTCTGGGGTCCTAAGAGATAACTTGTGGTTATCTAGTCGCAACTTAAGGAGGTCCTACAAGATAAACTGGCTCTTTTCAGGCACAAGAAGAACCGTTCCAAGAGAGATCACATCTCAATCAGAAGGAATTTTCGCTTCGAAGAATTTCGTTTAAGGATGTTTTTCACTACTTTGCTGACCAAGACTGTATCATATGTGTGTGTACATATGTTTATGTATATGTATATATATATACAAGTATGCATATGTATATTGTCCTACGAGAAAATGTTGAGGCCAATCTATGCTACGCGTCTTACGAAAATAAAATTTCGTACACCTACACATAAACAAACTCCTCATATATACATTTACATCTATCTATCTATCTATCTATCTATCTATCTATCTATCTATCTATCTATCTATCTATCTATCTATCTATCTATCTATCTGTCTGTCTGTCTGTCTGTCTATCTATCTATCTATCTATCTATCTATCTATCTATCTATCTATCTGTCTGTCTGTCTGTCTATCTATCTATCTATCTATCTATCTATCTATCTATCTATCTACACCCGTTAAAAGGAGGGCTGGGCATACCGTGGTTGATGATGCGCAGACACGCGCTGAGACTGCGACATCTCTGGCTCTATGTAGACGACGGTGAACAGGTGTGGTCGCCGTTTGTGAGGCACGCTTTCCCGCAGCTCGTCTCCATGACCGAACTGCAGTCGTGGATCAAAAAGACGCCGAGGAAGGGCGAATGGCACCGCGAGTGTCGCGTTGCTCTCAAGCAACTCTGCCGTCCTGGGTCGACCTTGAGTGACTTCAACACAACCAAAGCATTCTATATGGGTTTAGTGGAGGGGAGGTACGACGACGAGCTCGGGGCGAACCTGGACGTCGACGGGGAGTACCTGACCCGCCTGTTCAGGACGACTTTCGGGCCAGGGCCCATGGACAACTTCCAGAGATCCCTGGCCTTGCAGTGCTACCGAGAAGCGCTACCCGTTCGGGATAAGCTCTACAGACACGGCTCGAGAAACACGGGCCGACCTGCCCGAGATGCGGTCAGAGCGACGAAACCGTTCTGCACGCACTCGTGCAGTGTCCAACAATTTCCGACCTGTGGCTTATGTCGAACAACTGCTGTCACGTGTGGGACGAGTCGGTTTATCAGCTGAGTCTATCGTCAATATTGTTACGCCTCCTTCCTTCAAACGGGAAGGAAGAGCTATTTTCATCATCTTGTGGCTATTTGGAGACAAACACTTTCCTCTCTGGTCAATCTCTCATCAACTTCTCTCAACTAGTACCACTTGAAAGGAAAGAGAGTAGAGAGGCAAGTTTTGTCTAGCGAACGTTTTAAAAAAGATGGGTGAATGTAGCAAGAATTGCACGTATGAATGACGAAGCCACCTTGAGCATGATCCTATGACCCCAGAAATTGAAAACAGAGAGTTGCTTATTCGCAAAAAAAAAAAAAAATAGTTTAACATGTGACTCCATTGACCGAGGTTACCGTGGTCTTTTCCGTAGGCTTTTCTTTCCACGGGTAAACCTCACCTGTCCTCCCCTTTACACTTCATATTGACATTTCTGTGATAATGATCCCTATTGATCAATTTTTTTTTTTCCCTCTCCCCCTTTTTTTTAACCCCCCTTTTTTGTGTCCTCCTTTCTCTCCTTTTACGATCCCTTTTTTGATCGAAACTCCCCCTTCCTTTTTTTTTTTTTTTTAACCTTCAAAAGAAAGCTCTACCTTGTAATTTGTTCTAACTGTGTGCAGCCCTGTGTGGCTAATAAAGAAACATATCTATCTATCTATCTGTCTATACTCTTTTGCTTATTGCAGTCTTTGACTGAGGCCATGCTGAAGAACCACCTATATATATATATATATATATATATATATATATATATATATATATATATATATATATATATTATACCTATATATATATATATATATATACCTATATATATATACCACCTATACATTCATCTATATGTACGTAGTGTATATACATATATATATATGTTGCGTGTGTGTGTGTATACATACAGAAAAACACATAATACATACGTATCATACATGTATATATATATATATATATATATATATATATATATAGAGAGAGAGAGAGAGAGAGAGAGAGAGAGAGTTAGATATATACACACATACACATATACATACATACATACATACGTACATACATATGTATATATCTGCGTGTGTGTATGTGCATGCGTGTGTTTGTGCATGTATATGTGTGTGTAGCTATAGTACGTTGATAGGTTTTGCCAGTTAACACACACACACACACACACACACACACACACTCACACACACACATATACCTCCTTGTCTTACGTATACACACACACCCCCATGCTTTTCCACATGTGCACCAACCATGTTTTATTTTCCTATAGTAAGCCGCCTTCAACGAACTCAATTCGCCACGGGCCCCACCCAAACCGTGTTCCAAAGCCGATATTTAGGCTAACATGTGCGTACATTGGTAACGCTCATCCAAGGCGGATGCTGCATGGTCATGTGACATAAACACATTTAGGTGTGTTTCCTGTTTGTTAGTGTGTCAACAGCAGGGGCAACTTGATACACATTGCATAGGGAACTTGATACTGACCGAAGGTAGGGTCTTAGCTGCTGGTGGTGGTGGTGCTAATGCTAATAGTGGTGGTGATGGTGATGGTGATGGTGTTGGTGGTGGTTATGGTGGTAGCAATGGTGGTAGTTGTAATGATGGTGGTGGCGGTGGTGGTTGTGGTGGTGGTGGTTGTGGTGGTGGTGGTTGTGGTGGTGGTTGTGGTGGTGGTTTTTGTGGTGGTGGTTGTGGTGGTGGTGGTGGTGGTTGTGGTGGTGGTGGTGGTGGTGGTGGTGGTGGTGGTGGTTGTGGTGGTGGTTTTTGTGGTGGGGTGTTGTGGTGGTGGTGGTTTGTGGGGTGGTGGTTGTGGTGGTGGTTGTGGTGGTGGTTTTTGTGGTTGTGGTTGTGGTGGTGGTGGTGGTGGTGGTGGTTGTGGTGGTAGTTGTAATGATGGTGGTGGCGGTGGTGGTGGTGGTGGTGGTGGTTGTGGTGGTGGTGGTTTTTGTGGTGGTGGTTGTGTTGGAGATGAGAGCGTTAGTGGTATTGATGAAGGTGATGACGATCATGCTGATAATGATTATATGGATGTTGATGACGATGATGATGATGATGAAAGCGATAACGACGATGACGGCGAAGATCGGTATGATGATGATGATGATGATGACGACAACGACGACGATGACGACGATGATGATGATGATCGGTATGAGAATGATGATGACGATGGTGATGCTGATGATAATGATGACGATGATGATAATGGTAAGGATTTTTTTTTTTGGTGCGGATTGAAAATAATGTCAAAGGACTCTTACATCGCGGCGTTGTGATGGTGATCATAGATATCACGCAGTGTTGCTAGTGGGGGTGGCGGCGGTGGTGATGGTCATCACAATGGCAGACGTAATAGTGTTTGAAATGGCGGCGGTGGTAGTGGTGAATTTGCGTGCGATGGTGATAGAAGTACCTCTGACAGTGATCGGCGTAGTTTTCAGATGAATTGTAGTAGTGATGGTGGTGGTGGTGGTGGTGGTAGCGGTGATGGTGGTAGTGGTAGATGTGTTGTAGCGGTGATGGTGGTGGTGGTGGTGGTTGTGGTTGTCGTGGTGTGGTAGCGGTGATGGTGGTAGTGGTGGTGGTGGTGGTGGTGGTGGTGATGGTGGTGGTATGGTAGCGATGGTGGTGGTGGTAGCGGTGGTGGTGGTGGTAGCGGTGGTAGTGGTGAATTTGCGTGCGATGGTGATAGAAGTACCTCTGACAGTGATCGGCGTAGTTTTCAGATGTGTTGTAGCGGTGATGGTGGTGGTGGTGGTGGTTGTGGTTGTCGTGGTGTGGTAGCAGTGATGGTGGTAGTGGTGGTGGTGGTGGTGGTGGTGGTGATGGTGGTGGTATGGTAGCGATGGTGGTGGTGGTAGCGGTGGTGGTGGTGGTAGCGGTGGTAGTGGTGAATTTGCGTGCGATGGTGATAGAA
>NW_021825777.1:7500-14539 GCF_006345805.1 Octopus sinensis | reverse complement strand
TGAGTTCAAATTCCGCCAAGGTCTACTTTGCCTTTCATCTTTTCGGGGTCGATAAATAAAGTATCAGTTTCGCACTGGGGTCGATGTAATCGACTTAATCCCTTTGTCTGTCCTGTTTGTCCCCTCAATGTTAGAACCTTCTGGGCAATAAAGAAATATATATATATATGTGTGTGAGTTTGTGTGTGTGTGTGTGTAAATATTTTTTTTTCGCCCTTTTCAAGCCTGGCCAGGCTCAGGGGCCTGGTTTTCCGGTTTCTGTGGCGTATGTGTTCCCCACAGCTGGACGGGACGCCAGTCCATCGCAGCGTTACTCAAGAAACAGGAAGAGAGAGTGAGATAAAGTCGTGGCGAAAGAGCACTACAGGGGTCGCCACCGCCCCCTCCGGAGACTCGTGGAGCTTTTAGGTGTTTTCGCTCAATAAACACACACAACGCCCGGTCTGGGAATCGAAACCGCGATCCTCCGATCGCGAGTCACCTGCCCTAACCACTTGACCATTGCGCCTCCACACACACATACACGCACACACACACACACACACACATATATATACATATATATATATGTACGATTGGAGAAGCTTGCCCTTGAGTGGCGGTTCTTTCATTCTCTTATCTCAGTCATTAGATTGCTGTCATGCTGGAGCACCGCCTTAAAGGCGTTTTAATCGAAGAAATCCGCCCCCCCCCTCCAAGACTTATTGTTTGAAAAGCTTAGTACGTATTCTATCGGTTTGTTTTGCCGAACCTCTAAGCTACGTTTGTCAAGCAGTGATGGGAGGACAAACTCAAAGACACATACACACACACACAAATATATATATATATATAGGGAGAGTTTACGAAAAAAAAAAAAAGACGAAGACAGGTGGTGTAAACAAAACAGATGTATTAGTATAAACGCTCAGGAATAGAAAAAGTCTTTACGTTCGAGCCTACGCTCTTCTACAGAAAGGGACACAGAAAAAACAAGGAGAGAAAAAATGTGTGTAGTGGCTCACGATCTATCATATATATAAGAGACCAAAGTGTACGTACGCTGCGAAAAATATCGTAGATGTGCGTGCAGCTGTGAGAGGAAATCGTTGAATCACCATCGGTGAGTTGTCAGAGGATGCGCAGATTAGCTACGGTTCAGTTCAATCCATTATAACTGAAGATTTGGATATGAGACGCGTGTCTGCGAAGTTTGTGCCAAAACTTCTTGCAGATGACGACGCACCTGTTCATTCAGCGCAGCTTGTACAACAGTTTTTGGCGAGACACAGCATTCACCACGTCCTACAGCTGCCGTTTTCCTCCAGATCTCGCCCCCTTACGTCTTTTCTCCTCTTTCCAAAAATCAAATCTCGCTTCAAACGAAAATTTCAGGACGTCGAGAAAATCAAAATGTGACGAGGCAGCTGCTGATTATCCCAGAAAATGCGTTCCAGGAATGCTTCTATCAATGGAAACGGTTTCCGAAGAGGACTATTTTGAAGGAGATTAAATGCCAAATTGGGACGTGTTGTAGTTTTGTTTTTATAACACCCGTCCGGATACTTATTGATCAGACCTTGTATATATACGTGTGTGTGTGTGTGTGTGTGTGTGTGTGTGTGTGTGTGTGTGTGTTGTGCGCGCGCGCTATCTTCCATGTGTTAGCCCGTACCTCCTTACGACAAGGTAAACTCCATTTAATCAAGAAACCTTTGGTCCGACGAGTAGCTTCGCTTTGATATTTATCAATTCCGAGGTACCGCTTGCTATGAAAGATATGTCACTCGGATTTTATCTATTCTATTCCTTAACTCTTGTATCTGGCAACCATAGCTGCCTACCATGAAATTTAAAATTATTTTTTTAAGGTTTATTGTGCTTTCATAAGGAACAATTCCACAACCTTCTACCCTAATAAACTACTATTGTTCCTGGAATCAGTTTTTTATATATTTTCTCCTTTCTTTATTGCTCACAAGGGGCTAAACACAGAGGGGACAAACAAGGACGGACAAAGGGATTAAGTCGATTACATCGACCCCAGGGCGTAACTGGTACTTCATTTATCGACCCCAGTGCGTAACTAGCGCTTTATTTATCGACCACGAAAGGGTGAAAGGCAAAGTCGACGTCGGCGGAATTTGAACCCAGAACGTAACGGCAGACGAAATACCTATTTCTTTACTACCCACTAGGGACTAAACACAGAGAGGACCAACAAGGACAGACAAATGGATAAAGTCGATTATATCGACCCCAGTGCGTAACTGGTACTTAATTTATCAATCCCGAAAGGATGAAAGGCAGAATTTGACCTCGGCGGAATTTGAACTCAGAACGTAATGGCAGACGAAATACCCCTAAGCACTTCGCCCGGCGTGTTAACGTTTCTGCCAGCTCGCCGCCTTCTTATTTTCTATGGATCGCTTCAAGCCTACCTTCTTCCTACACCTTGATCCTTGGATCTTACATTTGTGTGTGTATGTGTGTGGTTTGTGTGTGCGTTTGCGTTTGCGTTTGCATGCGTGTGTGCGTGTGTGTGTGTGTTGAGTGCGTGTTCGTGTATGAGTTTACATTCATCTCCCACTGCTGGAACAAACCGAATAAGTACCAGACTTCATAAAAGACAGATAAGTACTGGAGTCGATTTATTCCACTAAACCCTACAAGGCGGTGCTCCAGCATGGCCGCTGTCCAATGACTGAAATAAGCAAAAGATAAAAGATACATGTTCCATATATTTTGTATTCTTGGACAAAGAAATTTCTTTTAACTTCACCAGTCGATGCTTTAATGCAGCATCTTAACACCTGCTGGTGAGGGGTCAACAGGTGCATTGTGACTGACCTCTGTGAACCCAGAAAGGTCAACGCCTTAACTCGTATCTAATAACAACGTAAATACAGCAACTGATCATCGCTAACCAGCATATCTTATTGATCCATACGTAACCTTAAAAATAACTTCCGCGGAGACGGTGGTTAGGAATGGTAGAGGAGGTGACGGTGACTGTGGCGGTGACAGTGACGGTGGTGGTGGTGGTGGTGGTGGTGTTGGTGGTGGCGGCGGTGGTGTTGTTGGTGGTGGAGTGATGGTGAAGGTTGTAGAGAGGGTTGTGATGGTGGTGGACGTTATGCAGATGGTGGTGACGGCGGCGGTGACGGTGGTGGCAGCTGAGGTGTCAGTGGTGATGGTGGTGCTGTCGGCGATAGTGATAATGATGTAGTGGTGGTGGTGGTGGTGTTGTGGTGATGGTGGTGGTGATGGTGGTGGGGTGGTGGGGTGATGGTGTGGTGATGGTGGGTGGTGGTGGTGGTGATGGTGGTGTGGTGGGGTGATATTGGTGGTGGTGGTGGTGGTGGTGGTGGTGATATTGGTTGGTGGTGGTGATGATGATTTGGTGGGTGTGGTGGTGGTGGTGGTGAGTGTTGGTGGTGGTGGTGGTGGGTGTGATAGTGATATGGTGGTGGTAATGGTGGTAGTGATTTTGGTATCGGTAGTGGTGGTGGTGATGTTGATGGTAATAATGGTTGGTGATGGTGGTGGTGATAGTGATAATGGTAGTTCTGACATTAGTATTGTTGGTTCGTTGCTGGCAGTGGTGGTGGTGGTGGTGGTGGTGGTGATGGTGATGGTAGTGGTGTAGTGGTGGTGGTGGTGGTGGTGGTGGTGGTAGTAGTATAGTGGGAGTGGTGGCATTAGTGCTGCCGGTGGTACCGCTGCTAGAGAAAAGGGTATATAATGATAGTAATTTTAGAATTGTTTGTGGTGGGGTATTTTTACTCTGTTGTGATAGGAGTACAGAGAGAGTGAGAGAGAGAGAGAGAGAGAGAGAGAGAGAGATGGTTGTGGTGTTGGGAGTGGTGATGGAAGTTTTGTAGGTAGGAGGTGGTGATGGTGGGGGCAGTGAACTTGGATCAAACACTTGACTAGTTTCCTTTTGACAAATGAGAGAAAGAAAGAAAATAATGGAGGTGGTGTGGTGGAGTAAGAGGGGTTAAGAGCCCGTCACGTCTTCTCCGATTGAACTTTGACCCCGAGACCTAATTTTTCCGCGGAACACACCTGGTCTTTTATAATGACTATTTATTATGGAGTCAGGTCAGCCAGCCTCTACTCTACACCTTTCAAGACACGCCGCCACCCTGTATAATTCATTCCTCTTCATCCTCCTTCTCGCCGAGATCAACATTAATATCATCACTATCATCATCATCATTATCATCATCATCAACATCATCATCATCACCATCATCTTCAACATCATAATCACCATCATCATCATCATCATCATCATCATCATCATCATCATCATCATCATCACCATCATCATCATCATCATCATCATCATCATCATCATCATCATCATCATCATATCATCATCAATCAATATCATCATCATCATCATCACCACCATCATCATAATCATTATCATCAATCAATATCATCATCATTCTCATCATACCAGGCAGTGGTTTCTGATTTTAACTGATTGGATGTGTTATCATGCACATTGTTTTGTCTTGGCATAAAAGATGGGCTACGGCAAATATTCTGCTCAATACCACAGATTTGCTTGTCAGTTGTTTGACCTTAACCAGTTGAGCATGTCCTTTAGTGGCTGACGATATGTGCATCTCTGATCACGAGCAGAAGTAGTAAGGGAGCATCATAGCCATGTTTTGAGAGGGATTCTTTGGGGTTTGAATAATTCACCTCTGGAAACATGGGTGTTTCGTTCAACATCCTTAAACAATCCTTATTCAGGGACATTTTGAGCAGGATGGGTTACTTGACCAGAAGAAAATTCTAACTGGACCCCCACCTGCAAGGTCATGAGCTGTTTATCTTGATATGAGATCACCATGTCACGCACATATGGTTGTGATGCATGTGTCTGGTGTGCTCTTATCAGACCGGTAGTCATGACGGGTACACTGGGCTTCGTATATTTTACCCCAGTGTCACTTTGATGGCATGCACTGCTCTCTCACTCAATAATAATAATAATATTAATAATAACATCGGAAAATACCTTAGGAATGAGAACCCAGGTTCGAAATTCCCCCATGACACCTGATGAAGGCTGGAGGGTACATCAGCCGAAACGCTGTGTTAACAAAAAACAAGATTAGAAATGATGTAAATAATGTAGATGATTCCTCATCTCTCGCATATAGAACTAAAACAATCACATCATCAAAATCACAAAGCTAGGAGATAATACATGATTAATTTGAAACAATGTGGATAAATGAGCATTACAGGTGAAGGATTAACCTGACTGGAATCAATGGAATCTACTAATCCCATCTGCCAAAACTAAAGACCATGGGCCTATTATAATAGAAAGGATAATTGTATCGTTGCTGGTGGGAAGCACTCCGTCGGTTACGACGACGAGGGTTCCGGTTGATCCGAATCAACGCGGACAGCTGCTCGTGAAATTAACGTGTAAGTGGCTGAGCACCCACACCTGCACCCTTAACGTAGTTCTCGGGGCTATTCAGCGTGACACAGGAGTGACCAAGCCGGCCCTTTGAAATACAAGGTACACAGAAAACGGAAGTAAGAGTGAGAGAAAGGTGTGGTTGAAAGAGTACAGCAGGGTCACCACCATCCCCTGCCGGAGCCTCGTGGAGCTTTAGATGTTTTCGCTCAATAAACACTCACAACGCCCGGTCTGGGAATCGAAACCGCGATCCTATGACCGCGAGTCCGCTGCCCTAACCACTGGGCCATTGCGCCTCCACATCGTGGCTGGTAAGCTGTTGATAAGCCATAATTATCGACACTGTCAACAACCATTCTTGTATTCTTTTATTTGTTTCAGTCATTAGATTGGAACCATGCTGGTAATAACATTGCTTAGCGCTCCTACTTGGTAATTTACCATATTTGATAGCCTATAAGACGCACGAGTGTATAGGACGCACCCTAGCCTAGGCTCTGGCAGACACGTTAGCGCGCCGGGCGGAATGCTTAGCGGTATTTCGTCTGCCGTTACGTTCTGAGTTCAAATTCCGCCGAGGTCGACTTTGCCTTTCATCCTTTCGGGGTCGATAAATTAAGTACCAGTATGCACTGGGGTCGATGTAATCGACTTAATACCTATGTCTGTCCTTGTTTGTCCTCTCTTTGTTAGCCTTGTGGGTAATAAAGAAATAGGTATTTCGTCTGTCGTTATGTCTGAGTTCAAATCCACCGAGGTCCGACTTTGCCTTTCATCCTTCGGGTCGATAAATAAAAGTACCAGTTTCGCACTGGGGTCGATGTAATGACTTAATCTCTTTGTCTGTCCTTGTTGTCCTCTATGTTTAGCCCCTTGTGGGCAATAAAGAAATATATAATTTTGTAAAATAAATTACCACTAAAATAAGGTTTTAATTCCTCTATCTACCTGTATAACTTTATGTTATTACTGGTAATTATAAGCAATTTATTGCATTCACATTCGATATAAACATACCGTGGGTGATTGTTTATCAATAGATGGTAGCACACGTTTTGTAAGCATACATACCGTTTTGAGCGAGTTTTGAGCCTACATTGAGTGCATTGGACGCAGGGCGGGGTTAAAGCCATTTTGGGGTTTAAAAAATGGCGCGTCTTAAAGGCCATCATATACGGTAATCACGGCGAACGGCCGCGTAGCGTTATCAGCCATCGTACGATGACAGACATAGCATACGAAAATCACCCTCTTTCGTCAGTTTGTAGGGCTCTGTGCCCAGTGTCTGTGACCGAATAGGACACAACTACTCCGAAATGCTGCATCTCACAGTCTGAAAAGGGGCGCTGCGAGCTGATCTAAGTGTATTTACACCATTTATCTACAGTGAGAAATTTTCTCCATGGCAAAACACAGTGAAGAACTTGTTTCCAAACGTGCTACAGGCATATTTGAACTGGTAATGACATTATAATTATACAGTTATAGGCGTAGGAGTGGCTGTGTGGTAAGTAGCTTGCTTACCAACCACATGGTTCCGGGTTCAGTCCCACTGTATGGCACCTTGGGCAAGTGTCTTCTACTAAAGCCTCGGGCCGACCAAAG
>NW_021825777.1:0-5000 GCF_006345805.1 Octopus sinensis | reverse complement strand
ACTTAAACTCAGAATGTATTTTCAGAAGACATGCTGCAAAGAATTTTGTTCCGGCGCGTTAACGATTCTTCCAACTCGCTAAGTTGCAAAAGTGTTTATGTAGGCGCGCAGGCGTGGATGTGCGGTAAGAAGCTTACTTCCCAACCGCATGGTTCTGGGTTCAGTTCCACCGCGTGGCATGTTGGACATTTGTATTCAACTATAGCCTCGGGCGGACCATAGGCTCGTGAGTGGATTTGGTAGACGGAACAAAATGAACAAAGAGTATTCATCTAGGAAATGAAGATTACAAACCAAGAATGAAATAATGTACCATCAATTAGATCGAACCCAATATATATTTTTTTTCGAACTTTATGTTATCGACCCAACGAAATATGAAAGGCAAGCGGAATTCGATGGGATTTGAACTTAAAATACATGGATAGTTTCGCAACAATATTGGAGCAAAGCGTCGCGTTGACACCCAGCCTTTTACCAGAAACCACACAGCCATTACAAGTAGTAGTAGTAGTAGTAGTAGTAGTAGTAGTAGTAGTAGTAGTAGTAGTAGTAGTAGTAGTAGTAGTAGCAGCAGCAGCAGCAGCAGCAGCAGCAGTAGTAGTAGTAGTAGTAGTTTCAAATATTTGCTGACTCCCTCTGTTCGTTATCTGAGACACAGTTGGCAAAGTACAAGCAACCTTGAGTTTACTCAAGGTTTATAGCAATTACTCGTAATTTTTCATCGATTTTTGTTTGGCAAGACACCAACGGGAGGTCCATGTCGATCTTGCATAGCTCACTAAGCTAATCCTATACTTACTAACACACATAATGGGAATTATGCCAAACAAAAGAACAATGCTGTTTCTGCGACGTTACCTGCCACGACTAATCGAAATATATGGACGACAGAAATATATAAAAATTATTCCCTGACCGGAAATATTTCGTGATGTCACATCCGGTGAGTATAGGGACACTCCACAATATAATTTCCGCTTTCTTTTCAATTCTGACTTCTCCATCTCCTCCAGTTGGAGCGAAGTAAGCTCGGAGTCAGGGCATAAATAAGGCGGTGAGATGGCAGTGGTTGTGAGGGCAGCGAACTAAGTCTACGTTGCAAAAGTGTTTATGTAGGCGCGGCACAGGCGTGGATGTGCGGCAAGAAGCTTACTTCCCAACCGCATGTTTCAGGGTTCAGTTCCACTGCGTGGCACTTTGGACAATTGTCTTCAACTATAGCCTCGGGCGGACCAAAGTCCTTCGTGTACACAATGGACTTCTTTCAGTTTCCAAATCTACCAAATCCACTCACAATGCTATAGTTATGTATATATATATAAATATATAAATATATATATATATATATATATATATATATAATATATATATATATATATATATATATATATATATATATATATAATATATAAATGTATAATATATATATATGTGTGTGTCTGTGTGTCTGTGTGTAGAAAATCTTCAGCACATGGGGTACTTAGGTCTGCTTGCTTTTTCTGTGAGTGGGAGTATTTCATTTATGTCTTACGTATTTATCGCTGAGGAAGAGAAAATTCTTATGAATTAACTCTGAAATTGGGACCAAAATGGTAATAACGGATTTTTTTTAGAAATTTCTATCAGCTTGTTTCGAAACGCATAAATTATAATGGTTGTTGATAATTTCTCTATTTTCGGCATATTTGGCATTAGAATTTTTCTTTTGCCCTTATTTTATAAGTTATTTATAAATTTAACCTTTAAAGTTATTTTTAATATGCTGGCCATTGATAAAATTTTTTTCGAAGAAATTTTATCCTACATTAGATGTAAATTTAATAGTGTTCACTTCCGGACTCTCTCACTCTGTGAAAGTTTCTAGTTCGAATCACACGTGTCTCGAAATGTGCTGAAGATGTTCTATTTTGGATATATTTGGGGTACTTAGGTCTGCTCAGGACGTAGTGTTTGCTTTTTCCGTGAGTATGAGTAAGTATTTCATTTATGTCTTACATATTTATCGCTGAGGAGGAGAACATTCTTATGAATTAACTCTGAAATTGGTTGTCGACAATTTGTCTATTTTCGTCATATTTGGCATGAGAATTTTTCTTTTGCCCCTTATTTTATAAGTTATATATATATATACATACATACATACATACATACATACATACATACATACATACATACATACATATGTATGTATGTAGGTATGATGTTATTCCTCACTATTTCTGCGTACTAAGGCAATGAGGAATCGAATGTTCTGTTAGCAGGATAATTGCTCAATGTGCTGGACAGTGAGATCGAACCCGTAATTACATGATTCTGAAGAGTCCTTCTTAACCCCTCACAGTTTCTCTCACTATAAGTTTCGGTCATCTACCATCAATTTCTCTCTCTCTCTCTCTCTCTCTCTCTCTCTCTCTCTCTCTCTCTCTCTCTCTCTCTCTTCACTCCTCTTTGTCTCTGTATCCCTTTACGTCTTTCGTTAATTTCACAGATCTCACCAAATAATGTAACTACTACTACTGCTTCTGCTGCTGCTGCTGCTGCTATCCTATCACAATTAGAATATTTAAATATTCTAAATGACACGAAATGAAACAGCTGTCATGTCCGATGACTAATAAATTATTTTTCTAAACAGCATCCATTTCAGATCTGTCCAAACCTTCTGTTGCGAAAGCCCCAACCGCAAACAACACACACACACACACACCCACACATGTATATAATATATATTTATATATATATACAAGAGTAAAAGCGGTTAATTGCAAGTAAATGCATTCGTTTATGTCCTTTTGTAACATTGTTATTTGTGTTTTTAATTGACAAAAAGTTTATCTATATTTTTGGTTGAAATACTTTACAATTTGAATATTGTATTTTATTCCTTTCTTAAAGATTATATATTCTTGTAACCCATACATTATATATACAAACCTACGTACGTACATGCACATACGCATGCATATCATATATATATATATATATATATATATAATATATATATATATATATATATATATAATATATATATATATATATAGATATATATATTATATATATATATATATATATATGTATATGTATATTATATACATGTGTTGTATGTATATATACATGCGTGTATATATACGTACATATATTTCCACTTCTACATACACCCAAAACATTCGTTGAATAAAAGTCGCAACAAAACACAAAATTATTCACAAAAATGATGGCAATTTCCCTTCGGAATGTCGTCTGCTTCATTATAATCAACGAAACAATAACAAAAATGAAGAATAAATTTGAATGAAATACGAAGTAAAATCGTCCCTAATGAGATTTCAAACTTAATTACATATATTTAACCTTTATCTTATTTTTTATCCCCTCAACACCATCACCAGCGACAATAGAGTCTAGTTTAAGATAGATAATTGTAATTCTATTCGTTTTGCAATGTCGTATTAGTTTTCTCTGGCGAACATTGAATACATGAGAAGGATATTAAAGCTTCGCTTAACAAAGAGAGAATCAACGATGATGATTTTTATGTAATCATGTGCTTCATATATAGTTTGCTCTCTTTTTCCCATCGATTTGATTTTTCGCTTTCATACAACAAATGAATTTTCTATTCAACTACGGATACGATTCCATTGTATTTATGTATTTTAGATATTTATGTTCTTTTCGTTTCTCTTCCTCAATTTCTAAAACCATTACGCAGTACCCTAGTTGATTATTGTTGTTGTTGTTGTTGATTTAGTTGTAATTGTTGTCAGGATATATTTTATTCTTGTTTTTTGTCTTTTTTTCTTCTTCAATTTTTTTCTCCTTATCTTTTGCTCTTACCGGTTGAAGACAAAAAAAAATTAATATTTTCTATTGTAACACTTCCTCAATTAGACTTCAGTATTTTTCTAAGTGACTCACGCTCAGATCTCTCTTTCACTCACTATCTTTCATTCTTTCATTATATCTCAATTCTCTCTCTACCTCCGCCCCCTCTCTCTCTCTCTCTCTCTCCATCCCTCCTTCGCTCTCAAGAAGATAAGTGTTACTGTCAAAACCATAGCGAATATATACATATATATATTTGTGTATGTAAAAAGATGTGTGTGTGTATATATGTATGTTATGTATGTATGCATATATCTATCTATCTATATATATATATATATAGATATATATATATAATATGTGTGTGTGTGTGTATGTATGTATGTATGTATGTATGTATGTTGTATGTAGGTATGTATATATGTAGTATGCATATAATATATGAAGGTATACATATATATATATATATATATAGGTATACTATATATATGTGTGTATGTAGGTACGTATAATTAGTTATATGTATGTATGTCTGTATAAAGCACATACATATATCCATTCTTCCATCTATACATACATACATGCATGCATGCATACATACATACATACATACATACATACATACATACATACACACATACATACATAGATACATACATACATACATGCATGCATACATACATACATACATACATACATACATACACACAACAGTGGAGAAGCTCTCCTTTCAAGCCTGTCGTTTTGCCACGTCAAAAGAGTTCACGGCGGCAACCACTACAACTGCTTCTGAACGTTTCCGTTTAGCTTTTTCAACGTTTCAATCTAAATATCTTGTTTTATTTTTAATTCTGTTTTATATAATATACCACCGATAAAACATTTACAACAATTTCAACACCACCGGAAGCCAAAGATGAATACGTGAAATTAAACTAAGTATTGACATTGTGTCATTCGTGAAACAGCCATTTTCAAGAATTGTTCTGCCGTTTCAGTAACGAACAAAAGGTTTGGGTACTTCAGCTTGGAAATCTTGACGGAAATATTTTTTGTTTTTTAGAAATCAGTTTTCAATACGACGGGTAAATGTATGAATATATAAATACATACGTACATACATACATACATACATACATACATACATACATACATGCATACATACATACATA
>NW_021825776.1:5000-14687 GCF_006345805.1 Octopus sinensis | reverse complement strand
TATATATAATATATATATATATATATATATATGTATATATGTATATATATGATGTATATACAGTATATATATATATATGGATATATGTATTATATATATATACATGTATATATATATATATAATATATCACATGTATATATATATATATACATACCACACATACGCTCACACACACAAATACACAACACACACACAACACACCACACACACACGCACACACACCACAATATATATATATATATGTATGTATGTATGTATATATATAATTCATTATTTGAATTATACTTTCCAAGAAGCATTTGCTTTCTATCATAGAAACAACGTCTCAAAGCATTCGATAACAAACCGATTACTTTTACATTTAAACTTTAAGCTTATAAAATTCTAATGGTTCATTTTTCTGTTCCGGTTATGAAGTGGCTTTTATCTGATCATTTTACATAACAATCCGAACTGTCATATAGGCATACACTGTACACGCCATCTAACTATATATCTATCTATCTACCCATCTATGATTCTATCTTTCTAACAATAAATATATATATGCGTGTGTGTATACATATATACAATCACACACATAGATATTGCATTATACGCACATATATACATACATACAACATACATAAGTCTATATATATATATACTTATATATATATATATATATATATATATCATGATTTGTACATATAAATATTATATTCATACACAATCGTATATATATATTTATTTATGTACATACACATAATACACATATATTTGCATGTAAACATACATACATACCACATTTATATATTAAATGTGTACCTACGTTATAGGCATGAGGATCAAAATACTTTCTCGTAGATAGAAAAATTAACGAACGCATTTCATTGATTTTCGAAACTTCCTGACTTGACATGGGAGTTTTATACAACGGTGTATACATATGTGTGGTATTAAAAAGAACAGAGAATGCGTTTAGAATTTACGGCAGCTGTTTCGCTTGACTTTTACTGATGTATACATAGATTACATCATAGCATATGAACTAATATCATCAGGTAAAACTTTAAAGAGGAATAAATTGATGAGATAACACCATTGTGAAGTTGAATTCACCCAATATATTATACAATATGTTAGATAGATTCACAACAATCCAGTCAATTTATTTTGATACCCTCTGGGTATTCTTGGGCAGAAGAACAACTTGGATATTTGGAAGAAGATGCTAGATAATATATTGGTTAGATTATTCATCATCAAGATTTCATACCATTTTAAATAGCTGTTTTAAATCATATCTGAAGAAGGTGGATTATATGCTCTCGTGTAATATTCAAATTCAGCAATGAAACTCTACCGAGGCAGCTGCGTTGCACTTTTACCCCTAGTTGTGTTGCTTTTATTATGTTCAGGCAGCACCTACAAGAATCCCTGAGTTGGATGTACCGTTTGAATTGGATTTGCTATTTACATATCGAGAGTATCCTAGTAACACACAATACTTTCATCATTATTTTATTTAATTATTGTACTTTGCTATTTCTGGCGTCGTACATGTTGATGTGCCTCGATTCTAATGAATCATACATATATAAAATATATATATACATGTGTGTGTGTGTGTGTGTGTGTGTGTGTGTGTGTGTATGTGTGTGTGTGTATGTGCATGTATGTATTATATGATGATGCTCAGTAAAACACACACGCGGATATACGTACATATATATATGTATGCATGTATATATACATATATATATTACTACGAACACTTACATCACCAACATTCCCATGCCTGCAGCACTTAATTCACCAACAATATTTCTGCTGGTGGTAACCGTCCTATAACAGGAACATGTGATTACCCCCCGGTAAATGTTTATTGTAGACATGTAATAGGAGGTAAGGTAGCTTTTGGTGTAAAGAGATTACCTCACCCTGCTTTGAGAAATGTCGTATCTGTTGGTGGAAATATACTTGTAGATACTCTTATCTCCACGCATATATCTTCTAGTCATTATGCCGTTGGAAATGGCTCGTTCTTGTACATATGGTCACACACACACACTTGTCTGTGTGTGTGAGAGTGTGTGTACATATCAATATACAAATGCATAGTCTATATGCACTAACCTATGTATATATATATATATATATATATATACGGCATGTTGATCGTATTTATGCTTTAATCTGCTAAATTATCTTTTGGCATAATACGATTCTCACACATTCAGATTTTTTTTTATAACCGTAATGTAATTTCATATGAAATTGCGTCGAATAAGCTTTTATTTAGCTACATATTTATCATAAAATATACATAAAATATACAAAAATAACATAATGAAAGCTTGGTATACAAAATGCAGATATGTATGTATGTATGTATGCATGTATGTATGTATGTATGTTTGTATGTATGTATATATATATATATATATGTGTGTGTCTGTGTGTGTGTGCGTGTATAAATATATAAGGAGAAGGTGGGTAGAAGTGAAGAGAAAAGCATAGGAGAATAGGAAAAAAGTGAAGAACTAGTAGTCAGAACAAGAGAGGAGAGGTGGGTGGGAGGAAGTAGGTGTGAAATAGGTGTGAAGGAAAGGCGACGGGAGGAGGTTAGATGAAGAGTGGAGGAGAGTTGAGTCCATGTGGCGCAAAGGAGGGAAGAGAGGAGAGTAATACCTGTTCACGGAGCAAAAAGGAGTCCGGTTGGCCTCTGTACAAGGACAAATATATATATATATATACATATATATATATATATATATATAGAGAGAGAGAGAGAGTGAGATAAACATTGACGATGGATAGAGATACAAAGATATACTAAATTATTCTTACTCTTTTACTTGTTTCAACTCAAAAGTTTCGGTCATTCTAGGGCATGTCTCCTAGCTTTGCTGTTCTTTCATTTCATGAAAAAAGTTTCTCTACTAGATGGCATCAGAATGCATGGATGTACGTATATTTGCGTCGTTTTTGGTTAGTTGATTGGTTGGTTGGTTGGTTGGTTGGCTGGTTGGTTGGCTGGTTGGTTGAGTGGTTGGATGGTTGAGTGGTTGGCTAGTTGGTTGGTTCGTTCGTTCGTTCTTTCGTGCGCTCGCTCGTACTTTCGTACATCCGTACTTTCGTTGTTCCGTTGGTTGAGTCGAGGGTTATATGCAATTGTTTTTCTTATATATTTTACATATCTCTCTACGCGAACAAATACCTATGCGTAGCTATTTTATGTATTGATAGATCAGTGGATCAGAAAGAACAGACGTTCTGTGCAAATACATATGGCATTGAAAATGTAGCAATTACAAGTCATCAAACAGAGCTACAGAGTTTATTATGATCACCGCATAGCCATCGTTTAATGCTTTATGCTGATTATCTACACAGTTACATTATTTATTTACTTATCTGTCTCTATTCTCGTGTTTAATTATCTTAGCGATTATGTGTGTATGTGTGCATATATATATATATATATATATATATATATATATATATATATACACCCCGCCACATGCATACATGCATGTACTTATGTGTATCTGTATGTATATATATATATGTGCATGTGTGTGTGTGTGAGAGAGAGAGAGAGAGAGAGAGAGAGTGTGTGTGTGTGTGTGTGTGAGAGTGTGTGTAGCAATATGTATGAGTGTATGTGTGTATATATCAAAGTACATATATATCGACATATTTTATACAAAAATGGAGTCAGAATGGAAGCCAGATACAGAAGCATGAATATATACGCTCATATGCATACACACACATCGTCATCATTATCATCGTCATCATGATCGTTATCATCATTATAAGCTGACGATGATTGTTTCGTATCTACCACTTTTACGTTGGCTGTTATTTATAGGACAGGATATTCGGCATCGAGAAGTTAAAAATCACGATGCAATTGTTCCAAGATAATTTAGCTCTTGAGAAATATATATTCACTACTTTCTTCGTCCTGTTTCTAATCACAACCTTTCACTAATCCATATACATGTTTTGATGCATGTTAGTATAAACAAATAACTATGGTATTGTTTAATTTAATTGCTATGTTCCTTAGAAATGGAATGAGTTCCCGTCCCTAACCAACGTCCAATGCTCCTTCATTTTAATTCCAACAATATCAATATCGTAGTTGTTCATCCATGTGTGTATAGCTGTAAGTATCAGTGGTCACTGTATGTAGAGCGCTGTATGTTCTGCTTTATGCATGTACTCTTAAACATAGAGCTGCTTTATGAATATATACCTATATACGAAACATTTGGCACATTTTACAGATAAGGCGCGGTCCCGTGAATTTTTTGAAGGGAGTGTACAAGGTCAGAAAGGAATACAATTCCTGGAGAAAAGGGCGTAATAACATTATTTAGAAGGGTGCACGTCTTTTCTTGAAGGGGTCACGTGCCTCTCAGCCACCCTATTCTTTTACTGGATCAGCCCTTTCAGATACATATATATATATATATATTGTCCTAAGAGGATCTTCTACTGTCAGCAGTGAGGGTCTAAATAATCGATTAATTGAATTTCTAACTCATTCAAATGCAACATATGTGACTGAGTATCCTACAGACTTTGGTACGTTTAATGTAGTTCTCAGAGAAAATATACCTAATTCACTCCACGGAAAGGTGCTCTTTGAATGATAGAGTTCATTTGAAGGGCCGTCTCAAAGAAAGTGAGCAGGCGGAAAGTGTGGCACATACGTATGGATAAATACACTCGCACTTATACAGACACTAACACAAGTACTACTGTATGCAGAGAGCGGTCTCCATCACCAGGAACCATATGGCGGTAGGATTCTCTAAATTCATTTGTCTACAAACTGAAAACTTTGAGAAAGAAAACCGTAAGACTTTATAGATTCCTGGCAAACGAACCGATGAAATATCAAGGCAGCTGATCATACTCGACAGAAGTTAGACAAAGCTTTACATGTAGGAAAATGGTTAATGTTGGGTAAAAGACGTTTACTCAAAATTGAAAACTTGTTTCCTTTCTTCCTTTTTTGTTGAACCCAAAAACTTGTCTGCGTGTAACAGTGAGTTTCTTTATTTGATTGTTCACGAAAGGCGTGTGATTGTAATAGCATGTCAACACTGTCTCGAGAGCAACCTCAAAAATTGACACAAATATTTAACGAACAACACCAATGCAAAATAAAGTAATTATGTTATTTCAAAGAAGAGTTCCATAGTTTAGGACAGGTTACGCCTGGGATCTCCTGTTGCTTGATCGCGAACAGCAACTCATTTTCCGTCTTTTACGTAGCTTACTAAGTTTATTAGGAACACTTCCTCTATCTTAAAAATCATACTCAAGCACCTACATTTTCTTCAAAACTTATTTTCTATTTCAGATCACGCA
This sequence comes from Octopus sinensis, assembly GCF_006345805.1. Classification (NCBI taxonomy): domain Eukaryota; kingdom Metazoa; phylum Mollusca; class Cephalopoda; order Octopoda; family Octopodidae; genus Octopus; species Octopus sinensis. Next base: position 9,313 of record NW_021825776.1, on the reverse strand, counting down.
CAAACACTATTCCTCCTCACATATAACTTTCTACCAGCCACTTCTACCAAGCTAAGACGTGTTAACTTCCGCATTTACTTGCCAGAGCACATACGCACATAACTACTTATTATGCATGCTCACACACACACTTGTCTACATGCACATACGCACGTACGAACTTCCGCCACACAGACTCATGTATTCTTGAAATTCTGATAACCTACCTCGCTCCGTTAATTGTATGTTTTACCAGTAAAGCACCGCACTGCATAGCTTCACCCTTGTCCTTTCATTAATTATTTATAAATGGTTATAACATAAGGGATTTTCTTTCCACGTTTTGACAAAGTACCTGTGTCCAAAACGTCGAATTCTCTTTTCTTTTCCTAATATCACAGCAATATTATAAACATTGCACCTTTCTTTTTTATGGTTGTTTCCCTGAGTTCTTCGTTGTTCAACTATTTGAAATAATTGTTGCATAATTGATGTGTAACATCGCTTTTATCGAGTCTCCTTCTTCTGGTTAAAACGATACTTTTAATCTTGTATCTGATTGTTATTCCGAATTTACGAGATATTCTTAGCTTTTAGCTTCGTCTCCATCAAAAATTTCCAATTCTTGTTCGACACCATCACCTTTATTTTCAGAGTCACGTTATAAGCAGAATCTTTATCGCAGACTATATGGCATCTGCTCTAACCGAGAAACCTCTCATTCTATTTCTATTGTTATTTTATTAACATTTGTTTCATCCCTCAAAAGCTATTTAAAAAGTTTGTTTTGTTTATTCTCTTCAATATTTCTTCATTATTTTCCTTGTTCAAGGTGTCTGACTATTATTATTTATTTTAATTTTAAGAAATAATTTTACCCATGAGTTCTTCAGTTAAAAGAAATGTCAGTAATATTTAACGGAATACATATCGTCTGGGTTCATCGCTTTTCCACACAACACATTTCTGCCCATATGTTTGATATGCACCACTACCTGTTCTAATTAAAGCAGGAGGCATAACATTTAGCTACCGCGCATCCAACGAAGAAATATATATCGTCTATTTATTTCGAAGTTAGAACTGACATTGCCGCATCAAATATAATACGTAAATAATTAGTAAAACTAGAAATACTTATAATAACAAGTGTGCCAATTATTCTACCTTAACTGTCCATAATAATATACGATGTTGTGAACTTGGCTGAGAATTTAGTCCCCTTCTTTAAGCTGTTTCACTCTTGCCAGAATGATCGAAACTACAACACCAGATGATATTGAACAGGGATTGGTAATTTTACTTCGATTCTGGATATTCCCTTTATTCTTAGGCGGAACTAGAAGATAAATACTCACTTCTCGTAGTTTATATGAGATTTTAAGCAGCAAGCAAACTGATAGTGGTGGTATTGTTAGATTTAAGGATTCAAATGAGTTTTAAATGATGAAAGTTTGTAGTGAGAGTAATGTTCCGGTCGAGAGTATAATTGGCTAGACCGCTATAATCGTTGGATGAAGTAAATGATTTGTCATTTATATAAAAGACGTATATCTTTTAAATTTACTATTTACGGTATCATTCACCAGGAGCACCTTAGGGTGCCATATTAATCGTTATTTTCCAATGTTGTTAACGAAGGTGAAAAGTTCAAGAAGTCCCAAGAGTTTTAAAGTCGGTTTTTTCGGCAGTTGATTAAGAAAATGGTGAATACTTCTTTACGTTACTCCGATATCATTGCATAAAAAAATTTTGAATGATTTGTTAGACTTTGGATGAGAAATTTCTTCAGGAATCTTAAAGAACACAGAGAAGAAATCCCATTGATGCTAAGACAGATATATTTTATTTGACTATAACTTTCAGAAAATGTGTTTGATAAGACCTTACAAAGTAAAAATGTAAAAATTGCAAATATAAAGGATCCTTTATTTCTTTCACGGAAACAAAAAGAGTGAGAGAGAGAGAGAAGGGGGAGAGAGAGGGGAGAGAGAGGGGAGAGAGAGAGAGGGAGAGAGAGGTGAGAGAGAGAGAGAGTAGAAAGCCACAATGTCTTTTGGGTCAATATTCTGTGTCGGGAATCTCATGACGAAGGACATCAGTCTTGCAATTTATGCGAACAATCACTAAGAATTACACTAAAGATTTATATAACTTCAGTATCTTGGATTAGGTTTTGAATCATTTTAAAATGTTACCCAGATAAACTAAGGCAAAAATCAGAGAGAGTTTGATAAATAAGCAGTTAAATCATTAATTGCTCGTCATCGACTCATCAGTTCCAAAACGTTTTTTCATCGCTTTCGTCTCTACAAATTTGATTGAATGCGGATTTAAACATTTGTTTCATTAATAAAAGGGGCTCTTTGCTGGTAACTGATATTATGAAACATACTGAACAGCAGCAAACTTAAGAAAACATAAGCCATCAAGTGATGGCTTATGGAGGTTAATTTCGTATTTCTTTAAAACTTTTACCCATAATGTCGCATTGTTGAAGCTACTATGGTACCCCACCAAACACTTTATATTAGAAGAAAATTACCAGAGTATACGCGTGCATGTGTGTAAGAATGTATGTCTATACTTGATCTCAAGCATCCAGCTGCAAGTCAGTGTCTTCTCTCAAAGCATACTCTGTCGTCTTGGGAAAGGACACAAAATAAAATGTACTTGTAAATTTCTTTAAAAAAAAAAGTAGGATCATCATTTCAGATAGAACTTCGATCATAGATCTGTAAAATCAATTTTGATATTTTGTACAAGGCATCAGCACGAACAATAATAATTACAAGAAGAACACTAAAGTAACAGATTCATGTATTTAAATGAATTACATGCATTTTCCATCATATTTTTCTCAATTTACCATTGAGCAATCGAAATGTGTTTGGGATGGGTTTCTGTGAAGGCACAGGGTACAAATCGTCAAGTGAAATAGTGCAGTTATTGCTTGAGTCTGTGTGCATGTAAGTGAAAGAGAGAGACAGGCAGATAGACAAAGAGAGAGAGGGGGAGACAGAGAGACAAAACATACTCATCTACAATGTACTTGATGTTCAGATGGCCACTCAAAGATGTATGTAGCAAGATATTTTGGCATCACAGAGGCTGTAGAAATATTTTGATCTTTGTAAGAAATAGCAAAAAGTGAAATATAGCAGCTATTGGTCGTATATACGTTTGTGTGAATATATGTGTGTGTGTGTTTATGTGTGGATGGTTAATGATAAAAATTACTCATCTATGGTATAATATTTTGAAGTTCAGATGTTTATTAAAGTTATGTTATCGATAGTGATTCGTTCATCGATGACATATCAGGCTTCCTTCGAAGCATAGAATTCCTTAACTAATAATAAAAACCAAAGCCACGTAAAAGTGTAAGAATAAAGGCGAATAAAGTAAGATATGTGAAGAGAGAAAATATTAGTAAAACAGACAGAAAGAACCAGAGAATGTGAGGCGGGGGAGATACCGAGAAAAGATAACGGATAGATATAAACAGAGAACCGAAGTAAAATTTAAAATGGCAAGTGAGAATCGAAACCGTTCTTTCCTGGAATTGACAGGCTAGAAACTAATCTAAAGTGACGTCACTTTTGATGGACATAACGTTGTTAAGAATTTGTGGGCTTGACGTAGACAAAAACAAGAGCACATACCCATTTACATTCACACATGTATCTACAAAGCAGACACACACACCCGTACAAGTCTATATAGATACGCACGCATGAGTGCAGATGTCTATGAAGTGTATATAATTACATAATATATATGCAAATCGTTTACATTTTGGACGAATCACTGGGGAGTCCAAATATCTAGTTAGAAATTTCTAGATTGATTGGCTTAATAAATAGGTAATTATATATTTGAAGAATTGAGAAAAAGGGTATGTTTCTTTTTTCTTTTATATTTTGTTTGATTGTTTCTTTGTTTGTGTATGAGTGTTTTGTGTATGTTTGAGATTAAAGGATAGATCCACAGAAATAAAATTACATTAGCAATAGGATAAAAGCAGACTGGTTAAAAGAAACTACGAAATTACGAAAATAATATCACCACACATCTATCAGATATAACAGTGCATTGTTAATACTTGTGTTGTATATCAAATCTAATATCACAATTGATAATAGAAAGGATAACAAGTATATGTGTGTGTGTAATGTATGTATGTGTGTATACTATATATGTATATAGTGTAAATATATATATATATATATATATAGATATATATATATATATATAATATATATATATATATTATATATATGTATATATATAGATTATGTATATGTTATAGTATATATATATATATATATACG
>NW_021825775.1:12500-14632 GCF_006345805.1 Octopus sinensis | reverse complement strand
GTTGATTACCGTACGTTGACAAGAGGCAAATACCTCGAAACTGCAGTCCGTGCGTATCACTTAGGTTTACGAGAGAGGGATGACCTCCCTTTGCAAATATCATAGGGCACAGAAAATGTACCTAAAGCCAGCTGGAGACGATGATCTCCTGGGGCTAAAAGCTACAGTAACACCCACCCTTAGTGGTTAGCCATATTGAGATGGCTAGTATACTTTACGTTATATTTTTAAAATAATTTTATTGTATTTTATAGTAGGTTTTTGAAATGCTTATATTATTTTATTGGATATAACTTTCCATGTGTATTCCATGCAATAAGGTTATCCTGAAATACGAGTTGCGGTTCTGTTGGTAAAACATGTATATATATATATATATATATATATATATATATATATATACATACATGCATGTATATATATATATATATATATATATGGCCTGCTCGCTTAGCCAGCGGGTTGGCGTCATTTGACGGCTAAACAATGCGAAGCGCATGTGACCAGCGATGTGTAGCAACATCTGATAGCCTGGTCAGTCACGTGATATATATATATATATATAATATATATATATATATACATGTATATATATATATATAATATATATATATATATATATAATACACACACACACACAACACACACACACACACAACACACACACACACACACACACACATATATATATATATATATAAAATATATATATATATATATATTATATTATATATATATATAATATATAATAAAGATATAGTATAGATATATATGGGGGAAAAAAATCAAGGTAGAAATGCTAAAATAATTTTTATGAAAACATTTCAGTACCGGTTTTAGTTATTGAGACCTTTTCAACTGCGAGTATGGGAACAATTATTTTGGAAAAATTAAAAGAGAAAGTATTTTAAAGAATATTTGCATGGTATTCAAATACAAGTGGCATTTTCCTTGTTTCTGTCTGCCTGTCTCTGTCTCTCTTGTTTCTCTCGTGGGTTCGAGGGGCCGTTGTGATTCTTGGGTAGAAGAAGAAGAAGAAAAGAAGAAGAAGAAGAAGAAGAAGAAGAAGAAGAAGAAGAAGAAGAAGAAGAAGAAAAGAAGAAGAAGAAGAAGAAGAAGTGAGAATAAGAAGGAATGTAGGTAGTATGAAAGTAGTAAGGTGTTAAATGTTTAAATGGCTTAAAATTTGCTCGTTATGGATTATAGCAGTGATTGGGACCGTTTTTTAATGAATTCTTGGGAATCTCTTGAGTGTATCATTTTTAATATTTGCGTGTGTATTTGTGTTATTCTAATGCCGTGGTGGATATTTCGTTTGTTGTAGACGCATTCAAAAGGGGCCTGTATTTTGTAATAAAGAGAGTCTCTTAACTAATTCGTTGCCTACATGTTGTATCGTCCCTGAATTGGTTGAAGTTATAAATATGTATTATGGAGAAAAATTCTGAAGCTATATATATATATTACGGAGATGTATTTGACCTGGAACCGTATGCTCTATATTGGATTGCACCTGGAATCGTCGTCAGAAACTGTGCACCCTCCTTAACTACCCATGAACACACTGCTTACAAAGGGTGCTAATAAAAAGGGCTATAACAATCATTTGCTATGCAGGAATATATTGTAAAGATTTCGCTAATAGAGCTATAGATATGTTCCAAAGCACATCATCTCTCTCTCTCTCTCTCTCTCTCTCTCTCTCTCTCTCTCTCTCACACACACACACACACATGTATATATATATATATGTATATATATATATATAATAATATACATACATACACATACACACACATAGAGGGAAACAGACAACCCTCACATAAGTATATATATATATGTGTGTGTGTGTGTATGTATGTGTGCGCGTGTGTGTGTGTGCGTGCGTGTGTGTGAATTTGACAACCATTATGGATATTGTTACGTCAACCTAAATTAGCGGTTTCGGGAGGAAAAATTCATAGAGTAAGCATCAAACATTAAATTTTAAACTGGGGTTGCTTTGTTTACGTAAACTCTTTAAGGCTCCAGCATGGCCACAGTCTAATGACTGGAAACAAGTAGATCGATAAAAGATTACACGCTTCAAATTATATTGATTTCAAATTTTGGTACTAGGCCATTATTTTCGG
>NW_021825775.1:0-10000 GCF_006345805.1 Octopus sinensis | reverse complement strand
TTCATTCCGTAGAAGATGAAATTCAAATCGGACCATGTTAACACCAAAAATTATTTACATCAAAAAGGTACTTTTTTTCTATGAAAATCCGTATTTTTTACGATATTTTGACTGCTGTGTCGCCATTTTTCGGTGTATTTCAACCAGGAAAATGTTCACTTATAGAGAATAACAAGCTACATAATGCAGAATTTTTACTTTTCAAAAATTCCAATTCTAAAAGGTCGAAACAAACCCGAGCAACGCCAGGCGATATATGATTTAAAATGATAAAGTGTTCCCTGAGGTTCCGTTGTGATTGAGCATCTATATGCGTTTGGAACGTCTATTGCAGGTCTCCAAAGAAGCATAGCAGTGAAATGCACGTAGAAACATCAATGTAAATAATATTGCAATGAGAACTTGTGACTGCGCCATATATATTTATAAATGTGAATATGCGCAGGAGTGGCTGTGTGGTAAGTAGCTTGCTTGCCAACCATAAGGCTCCGAGATCAGTCCTATTGTGTGACACATTTGGCAAGTGTCTTCTACTATAGCCTCGGGCCGACCAAAGCCTTGTGAGTAGATTTGTTACACGGAGACTGAAAGAAGCCCGTCGTATATATATATATATATATGTATGTATGTGTGTATGCGTGTGTGTGTGTGTGTGTGTTTGTGTGTGTGTGTGTGTGTATGTTTGTATGTATGTATTTGTGTGTATATGTTTGTATGTCTGTGTTTGTTCCCCCAACATCGCTTGACAACCGATGCTGGTGTGTTTACGTCCGCGTAACTTAGCGGTTCGGTAAAATAGATCGATAGAATAAGTACTAGTCTTCCAAAGAATAAGTCCTGGGGTCGATTTGCTCGACTAAAAGGCGGTGCTCCAGCATGGCCGCAGTCAAATGACTGAAACAAGTAAAAGAGTAACGTTCAAATGTATATTCCCTTCGTATTTCATCCTTCATTTGTTCCGATCACTGGATTGCAGTCAGGCTAGGGCACTGCTTTGAAGGGTCTTAGTCGAACAAATGGACTCCGATATTTATTATTTAATTCTATTACTTATTCTATCGGTGTCTTTTTACCGAACCGCTAGACTACATTGATGCAAACAAACCAGCACCAGTTACCGAGCGGTGGAGGGGTGGGATACAAACATAAGGACACACATGCATGCATGATTGTATACATACATACATACATACATACATACATACATATATACATATATACACACACATACATGTATATACACACACATACATACATGCATGCATACATACATGCATACATACATATATATATATATATATACACACATACATATATACACACACACATACATATATACATATATACACACACACACACACATACATACATGCTTCTCATCCAACTTCACCATTATTATCACATCTGCTAAAAATGTCACATTTATGATGTTTGGCAATGTCACCTCTAATGCTATTGATCTTCTCTCCAGAATGGCACTTCTGACGTAGAATGGTTCGTTTGCAAAGGGTCAGCTTTTTACATATATGCATGTATGTATGAATGTAAGTGTGTATGTATGTGTGTGCGTATGTGTGTGTATGTATGTATGTATGTATGTATGTATGTATGTAAATATGAATGTGTGTATGCATGTATATATGTATGTATGTATATATATGCATGTATATTATGTATGTATGTATGTATGTATGTATGTATGTATGTATGTATATATATGCATGTATATACGTATGTATGTATGAATGTACGTTTGTGTACATGTATGTATGCATGTATATATGTATGTATATATGTATGTATGCATGTATATATGTATGTGTGTATGCATGCATGTATATATGTATATATATATGTAGGTATATACGTATGTATGAATGTACGTTTGTGTACATGTATAAATGCATGTATATATGTATGTATATATGTATGCATGTATATATGTATGTATGTATATATATATATATATATGTATATATAATATATATATATATATAATATATATATATATGTATATATATATATATATAATATATATATGTGTATGTATGTATGTATGTATGTATGTATGTATGTATGTATGTATGTATGTATGTATGTACGTATGTTTGTGTGTATGTATGGATGTATGAATCTATGCATGCACGCATGCATGAATGTATGTATGTATGTATGCATGTATGTGTGTATGCATGCATGTATATATGTATGTATATATATATATATATGTATGTATGTACGCATGTTTGTGTGTATACATGAATCTATGTATGCATGTGTGTATGCATGTATCTAAGCACGTATACATGTATGTATACACGTGTATGTATGAGTGTATATATATCCCTCTATGTACGCACTATGTATGTCGAATGCTTCCACTCAAAACCCTAAAGAGCTCATTATCATTTCTAATCATTGCATTCAATAGCATAATTATTATTATTCACAGACCGCATTGGTACTTCATGTGTCACCATCAAAACAGCATTATTGTATTCTTTGAGGCTCTTAGTAAATTTACGTAAATAATAATGTTGTTTCAATGATGAGTGAAGAGAGAATGCGGCCAATGTCAATAGTCCTGCTATCCTTCGGCAAAGCAACAGCAGCGATATCAGTTATTACTCCGCAAGGCGTATCCTTGCCAATGTCGTTGCAATATTTTATGTTTTAAAGGCGGCAAGCTGGCAGAAATGCTTAGCATTATTTCCTCTGTTTTTACATTCTGAGTTCAAATTCCGCCGAGGTTGACTTTGCTTTCATCCTTTTGGGGTCCATAAATTAAGTACCAGTTGCATGCTGGGGTCGATTTAATCGACTTGCCCTATCCCCCAAAATTTCGGGCCTTGTGCCTAGAGTAGAAAAGAATATTTCCTATTTTATGAGGCGGTGAGCTTGCAGAAACGTTAGCGCGCCGGGCGAAATGCTTGGCGATATTTCGTCTGCTGTTACGTTCTGAGTTCAAATTACGCCGAGGTCGACTTCGCCTGTCATCCTTTCGGGGTCGATATATTAAGTACTAGTTACGCACTGGGGGTCGATGTACTCGACTTAATCCTTTTGTCTGTCCTTGTTTGTCCCCTCTATGTTTAGCCCCTTGTGGGCAATAAAGAAATAAGAAACGTTAGCATGCCGGACAAAATGCTTAGCGGTATTTCGTCTGCCGCTACGTTCTGAGTTCAAATTCCGCCAAGGTCGACTTTGCTTTACATCCTTTCGGGGTCGATTAAATAAGTACCAGTTACGTACTGGAGGTCGATATTATCGACTTAATCCGTTTGTCTGTCCTTGTTTGTCCCCTCAGTGTTTAGCCCCTTGTGGGTAGTAAAGAAATAGGTATTTCGTCTGTCTTCGTGTTCTGAGTTCAAATTGTGCCGAGTTGACTTTGCCTTTCATCCCGTCGGGCTCGATAAATTAAGTATCAGTTGCATACTGGGGGCGATCTAATCGACTGGGCCTCCCTACTCCCCAAATATTTCTTGCCTTGTGCCAAGAGTAGAAGAGAATATTTTATTTTTCATTAGGCGACGAACTGGCAGAAACGTTAGCATGCCGGGCGAAATGCTTAACGGCATTTCGTCTGATTTTACGTTTTGCCTTCAAATTCCACCGATGTTGTCTTTGCTTTTCATCCTTTCAGGGTCGGTAAATAAAGTACCAGTTGCATACTGGGGTCAATCTAACAGAGTGGCCCTCTCCCCCAAAATTTCGGGCCTAGAGTAGAAAAGAATATTTAATCTTTAATTTTTCGTATTTGTTTCTGTCATCATATTGAGGCCATGCTGGAGGTACCGCCTTGAGGGGTTTCAAGTCGAACGATTCGAGCCCAGTACTTATTTTCCAAGCCTGGTCCTTATTCTATCATTTTCTTATGCTGAACTGCTAGTTACGGGCAGGGTAACTAACCAACACTGGTTTCAACTAGTAGTAGTAGTAGTAGGAGGAGGAGGAGGAGTAAAGTACCTTCCCGAGTCATAGACAGATAGATCGAAACCAGTTTCCCGGTTTGTCCTCTCCATATTCTCCACGTAGACGGGAAGCCGGTCCGTCGCACGATTACACTTTTTTGTCAGCGGAGTGGACTGGAGCAATGTGAAATGAAGTGTTTTGCTCAAGAACAAAACACGTCGCCCGGTCCAGGATTCGAAACCGTAATCTTACGATCACGAGTCCAATACCCTAACCACTAAGCCAAGTGCCTCCACACTGGTTGTCAAGTGGGGTACAAGCACAAAGGCAGAAACACACTACGCGCATCCGCACATAGATAGATAGATAGATAGATAGATAGATAGATAGATAGATAGATAGATAGATAGATAGATAGATAGATAGATAGATAGATATACTACAAGCTTCTTTGACTTTCTGTCAGCCATATCCTTTCACAAGGATTTGATAAGCCCAGAGCTATACTCAAAGACAGTTACCCAAAGCGCTGCGCAGTGGGACTGAACCGAAGATTACGGAGGAGGAAAGAAGTGCGCAGAAAGGAAAGGAAGAGAGAAGAGAGAAGAGAGATAGCAACAACAAAGAGTAAGAGAGATATAGAGAAGGATGAGACACCAGTACCAGGGACATCAGGAGAGAATAACGACAGGAAACGGTAGTTGGTACCAAAAGGAAAATACGTTTGAACGGTGGTAAACTATAAAAAGTGTGTAGAGAACGAAAGATTACAAAAATGACAAATGTAATTAGAGTCAAGTTATCAGGGAGAGAATGTACCGAGGACGACAGGACGGTCTTGCTTGAGAGAGAGAGAGAGAGAGAGAGAGGGGGAGAGGAGAGAGAGAGGTGACAGGTTAAAGGAACTATTTGGTGAAAAAATTGAAATATCGTCGTTACAGGTTCGATACGACGAGATGCCACCAGTGGTGGCATTTGAAGATATAATAGAATATTTAATATGAAAGTAAGTGAAATATTTAAAATTTCAAAATAATGACTTTTAAAACAAAAAACGATGCAAAAAGGAATAATGAACTGTAAATTAATATGTGATACATAAACAGTTGAATGACACTACCTGCGTGTTGGGGGGGGGGGGCAGGGAAGGCATTTCATTTTTCATTATATTATTATATTCATAATTTCATTCATTATATGTTTTATGTACCCCACTGTGTTGTGTTGTCTGTCCTTGTATTGTCCCTTCTTTGTAGAGCCTATGGAATCTTTTCCCTTTGACCGGCAGATTTAAAAAATAATTTTTTGTAACTAAACACTTTTAAACTTCGTGTACTGGTAGAATGTGTCGCATAAAACATCTTTTTCTCTTGGCGTTCTTGAGAAAATTCTGTAGTTTGTAAGCTATTTGTTGTTAAATTTCTCGTATTTCGGCAATTTCAACCAATCAATGACGTCTATTGAGGTGAATACAATTACTGCTGCTGTTTGTCAACAAGAAGTTCCGGCGGTGTATATTTCGTTTGTCACTGTTTACAGAATTTTCTCAAGAACGCCATGAGAAAAAGATGTTTTATGTGACACATTCTACCAGTATACGAAGTTTAAAAGTGTTTAGTTACAAAAAATTATTTTTTAAATCTGTCGGTCAAAGTGAAAAGATCCGAGCCTATGTGCTTATAATAAAGAAAATAGTTGACAGCGGTGGCCATTCGCATTGGACTGCTGTGTTAGTTTAATATCGTACTTGCGTTTAGCGTAGTACGGACGCTCTGCGTGGACATATTAATTCTGCGAAAGGTTATTCTAGATAACCATATCCAAATATTCATTTGGGTAATACTATTCCTACACCCTTGTGCACGCCCCAACGTCGTCATAACCTTATTGGCGACGAGATATTCAAACCCACAGCATGACATATCCTTTTCTACCCTGGGCACAAGGCCCGAAATTTCGGGGGCGTTGGCCAGTCGTAGAAAGTTGGCTATGTTGCTAAGTCTAAAATCACTGCACAAACCATTTTATCAATTTCAATGAGATCACTGAAAATCTCTCAAAATAATGAGAATATTCTCATAAAGGGAATGCAGTCCACCTTTTTTTTATCATTTAGTAGAATAACGGAATGCCTTTTCATTATTCAGTAGAGTAACAGAATGCATTTCTATTGTTCAGTGGAATAAAAGCTGCGAGCTGGCAGAAACGTCAGCACGCCGAGCGAAATGCGTAGCCGTATTTCGTCTGCCGCTACGTTCTGGGTTCAAATTCCGTCGAGGTCGACTTTGCCTTTCATCCTTTCGAGGTCGATAAATTAAGTACCAGTTAAGCACTGGGGTCAATGTAGTCGACTTAATCCGTGTGTCTGTCCTTGTTTGTCCTCTCTGTGTGTAGCCTCTTGTGGGTAGTAAAGAAATAGGTATTTCGTTACGTTCTGAGTTCAAATTCCGCTGAGGTCGACTTTGCCTTTCATCCTTTCGGAGTCGATTAAATAAGTACCAGTTACGCACTGGGGTCGATGTAATCGACTTAACCCCCTCCCCCAAGCTGCCCTTGTGGCAACAATTTGAAATCATTATTCAGTGGGATAACTAAATGCCAGTTTTCTGGGCGGATTTTCAAGTAGCTAATACAGTTTGACTTCCAAATACTAGAACGAATAAATTAGAACGACGTGAAGTGTTTTGTCGCAGAAATGTCTTTTATCTTTTAACTTTTACTTATTTCAGTCATTTGACTGATGTCATGTTGGGGCACCGTCTTGAAGGGATTTAGTCGAACAAATCGATCCCAGGACGTTTTTTAAAGCCTAGCACCTATTCTATCGGTGACTTTTGCCGAACCGCTAAGTTACTGAGACGTAAACACACGAACACCGTTATCAAACGGCAGAGGGGCGGGGAGAACACAGACACAAAGACACACACGCACACACACACACACACACACACACACACACATACACACACACACACCCACACACACACACACATATATATACTATACTTCTTTCAGTTTCCATCTACGAAATCCACTCTCAAGGTTTTGGTCGGCCGGCAGCTATAGCAGAAGATACCACACAATGAGACTGAACCCGGAACCATATGATTGAGAAAACACGCTTCTTACTACGCAACCACGTCTACACCCATAGTTTTTTTTTTCTGGCTAAGATGGATTAGATATGATTGTAACAAAAAGATTAATCTTTCCATATTTTGACACTGTTGTCGCTACTGTTTCATGCTGCAAGGTGATCCCCGAAAAGATGACGATATCACCATGAACCCGACTTGTAATTCTTTTCAATTTTGCAGCATTTTAAATCATTTTCTTCCATTTTCTTTTATCATCATCTACAAACGGCTTTCTTTTGATCACGTTATTGACTGTGTAGTATAGCTAGGGTCCCTAATCATCGGGCCGCAGATCATTTGGTATTCAGCAGCACAGAAAGAATTGGCATTTTATATATATATATATATATATATATATATATATATATTATATATATATATATCTGCCTCTAATGGAACTATCTCCAATATTTCATGAGTATAACCTCACCCACTAAGATGTCTAGAGAACTCAAATGTATTTTAGCTGATGAGTACGGGACACTTTTATCTGCTGCAATTTTTGCAACTTGTAATAAAGCCTGTCTTTGTATGAAACAATTGTACTAAAAACTCATCCATTCTTGTTGCTTCTTTCTCGTTTATATATATATATATATATATATATTATATCGAGAGCTATATCAGTCCCCTAACTGGTCGCCACTGAACTGTTCTAAAGATCCCACCTATCCCGTCTGGAGTGAGAACCATGCACTGTAATAACTTGAGATTCTAGGGCCCATAGTTTTTAATGCCATGCTAAAACATCTGAGTGATCTTCATGGAGTAGGGAGAAGATGTTTTCAGGTTTCAAGAAACAACCCGACTTTCTGTTATTCAAGGTCCCAGATGAACCTATATCAAGACAGGAAACTCAAAAGAGTGCAGCAGTGTCGAACTCCCTTCTTCACCAAAGCCAAATCACATCAGACTGGCCAATGAAAAAGTGATTACACTGGCGGTACTCCAGCATGGCCGCAGTATTAAGGTTGAACCATATAAAATAATAAAAGGAATATGTGTAATTTATAATACATATATAAATACGTAAAAGACGAAAGAGAAAAAGAATACTTTCCTTCACTCGTCAAGATATGACAAAAAGTTTCGCCTTCAAACTATTACGATGATCCTTTCGTACTCATTTAAGTACACGTTCACTCTCTTGCGTACACGCTGTTTTTGGCCTTTTACTTAGTTTTTTTACGCTTTCTTTTCATTCTTTTCTAAGTATTTTTTTTTGTAAAATTCCTAGAAACATACACATACACACACACATGCATGCACACACACGAACACACGCACACATCCCCACACACTACTTTAAATACATTGTGGTTTTCAAAGAACGAAAATAGTTTCACTTTCGTTTCATTTAAAGTCCATAGGTATTTCAATGACAAAACTAGTGACTATTCATATCCTTGTCTCCTTCCTGCGTTCAAATTTACTCCTATCCCTCTCTCTCTCTCTCTCTTTCTCTCTCTCTCTCCTCTCTCTCTCTCTCTCTCTCTCTCCGATGTCTACTCTTCTCTTACAAGTTTAAATTCCCTCTCACCCTTCTTCTTCTAATGTTGCTTCGCCACCTGTCTTTTTTCTTTTCACTCCTTCCAGATTCGTTCTCTCCCTTCTCAAGCCCTATCACATGTGCGTGTCTGTATGTGTGTCTCAGCCTGTGTGCATGCGTGTTTGTGGTGTATGTATGTATGCAAACATACATGTGTGTGCATGAGTATGTATACACACACACACACACACACACACACACACACACACATATATATATATATATATATAAATATATATGTTAAGTAGTTGAATGAATTATCCATTATCCTAGTATGGATAATTCAGTTAACCGATACCCGGGTAGCAAATTTACGTCAGAAAGCACGGTTGAAGATACATGCCAAGGGCAGAAATCATTATCACTATGGACTCCGTGTGGGCAGTCATCTAAAATTTTTTGTTCGTCATGATGCTGACATAAGTTCCTTGTCTTTCCTGATGAGAAGACGGCATAATGCACCCTTTATTCCTTCGGAATTAGGAATATGCAGTCTTCGAAACATATGTCGAGAATAAAGGAATTTTGTTAAATCGCCGTTCGACTCTATTCTTTCATTTATCTATCTATCTATATATATATATATATATATATATGCAGCAGTGGCCATAATATAAAGGTCAGTAAGAACAAGTGTATTGCAATAGTGATTATAGAAGATTAACACATTCAGACTAGATATTTTACACATATTTAGATATATCTAATATCTATCTTTCGTGAAAATTTTAAGTGAATAGAATAAGTTATGAGGAAAAAACAAACAATCTTCCAATTGCAGCGGTCAAAAGTTAAGGGTCACTCAGAAAAAAATGAACTACTAACCGAGGTATTTGTTGTTTAGAAGACTATTAATGGGATAATAGTTATTTCTTATGATCTTACATTACTGGAACATTTAACTGTCAACATGGCGTCTTGTGAGAGACGACCGGTGTCCTGTGGTGAAAAACAAAGGATTGTGTGACTTCATCAAGAAGGCAAGTCAAATTCTGTGATAGCAACTACTGTAGGAAGGTCTGGAAGTGTTGTTCAACGTGTGCATGCTCGTTTTAAGTCATCAGGATCGACAAATGCTAAACCCAAATTCGGTAGACCTCGTAAAACTTAACCGTGACAGGATCGAATTATGGTTAGAATGTCACTGAAAGATAGGTTTAAGAGTGCTGCTGAAATATCCCACGAGTTAATTCCGCTTCCGATGTCAACGTATCGCGCAAAACAGTTTCTCGGAGGTTACAAGGTTCTGGGTTGCTTGCTTGGGCACCGGCAAAGAAACCTTGATCTCCAAGAAGAATCAAAGAGCTCGTCTTCGTTTCGCTCACGAACATATCGTTTAGACAGGAGAGAATCGAAGTTTAATGTGATTGGTTCCGATGGCGGGATGTACGTCCGACGAAGT
>NW_021825774.1:12500-14492 GCF_006345805.1 Octopus sinensis | reverse complement strand
CTCGACTGGTACTTATTTCATCGACCCCGAAAGGATAAAAGGCAAAGTCGACTCGGCGGAATTTGAACTGAGAAGGTAAAGACAGTCGAAATGCCGCTAAGCACTTTTTTCCGGTGAGCTTACGAGTCTGCCAGCTCGCCGCCTTAAATAATAATAATAATAATAATAATAATAATAATAATAATAATAATAATAATAATATAATATAATAATAATAATAATAATAATAATAATAACAACAACAACAACAATAATAATAATAATAATAATAATAATAATAATAATAATAATAATAATAAAAATAACACCTTTAGACAACACTTATTCAGAGACCTTTTGAATGGGATGGATTACTCGACCTCAAGAAAATTCTAACTGGGTCCCACCTGCAAGGTCATGCGTTGTTTTTCTTGATATGAAATCGCATAATGTTGCGCACATATGGCTGTGATAAATGTGCCTGGTGTACCCTTATTAGATGGGTAACCATGATGTGTATAATGGGCTTCGTATATTTTACCCCAGTGTCACGTTGATGGCATGCACTGCTCTCTCATTCAATAATAATAACGATAATAATGATAATAATGATAAGTGTTATTAGGGACAGCTAGGATATTTAGACGGGTTCTTGGTATCTAAGGTTACGTGTTGCTAGGAATTTTCTTTTCCCAACTGTCTAATCTGTTGTGTGTATATGAATAACAATAGAAAGCATAAATGCGTGTATGCATGTATGTAATAGATGTGTGCATAGGTGTAGTATGACTGAATGGTTAAGAATTTGTCTTCGAAAGCACGAGGTCTCGTGTTCGATCATACAGTGTGTCACCTTGGGCAAATATCCTTTATTATGGTCGTCGGGTGGATTGTACCTGTATAATCTCGGCGTTAAATTTGTCTGAGAATTATGTTATGGCTACAAGTGTCTGCTTGGAAGCTCAGTCACACGTTAATTCGGGAGCAGAAAATTCAGTTGGTCTAACAAATAAACCCTCTTCATCGATCAACGGACATCTACACCACCCTATAGATAGATAGATAGATAGATAGATAGATAGATAGATAGATAGATAGATAGACAGACAGACAGACAGACAGACAGACAGACAGACAGATAGATAGATAGATAGATAGATAGATAGATAGATAGATAGATAGATAGATAGATAGATAGATAGATAGATAGATACAGATACACACACACACACACACACACTATTGACGTCATAAGAATTTAGAAATCCCTAGAGAGAATGTGGAATGTAATTTTGGAAAGGTGAAACTCGAAGCAAATAAAGCTATAAATGATAGTATGTAAAAAATGAGTTAAAAATAAAACCCATTGGATAGAAAAGTCGAAGGGTACACGTAGGACTCAAACACACATCTGTAAATACTACAAACTGCACGCCTTCATTTTTATTTGTTTCGAATCCCACCATTCCAGACACACGTGCGGACATGTGTGTGTTTGTGTGTGTGTGTGTGTATGTGGTATGGTTTGAACAAGTAGAATAGCACTCGATAAGCTAAGAGAATACAGATGATGTTATAACAAAAGACACAATTCTTGTTAATACAGCTACCCAGGGTCTCTCGGTCTTGGGCACTGTATTTGACAAGGATTGTGGTTTTTATGATAAAATGATACACACACACACACACACACACACACACACACTCATATATGACTGTGTTTGCGTGAGTGTGTGTAATTTGTGAATTGTTTACCTTTTCTCGAAGCGAAGACAGTTTCTGCAAATCAAGAATTTGCATTGTCTGGTTTCTGTTATATCTTTACTTTATGTTGTCCATATTCATGCTACGGGCAACAAGGTTATATCTGTTTTAATTGTGAGAATTAACCTTGGACGATATATGTCCACAAGGCGTTTTGTATATGCTTTAAAACTGTTACAGTCACGGTATTAATGACAACTATTGAGGTAGAAATATATCTCCCCAAATTGTTCCCTCCTCTCAAGAAAA